>NW_009194046.1:0-10537 GCF_000690835.1 Fulmarus glacialis
GGGGGAGGTGAGGGGGGGGGTGGAGGGAAGAGAAAAAAATGAAATTCCTATTCAGCAGGCAATATTTAGGAGAAAAAAATTTTAACCTAGCTTGCTTGTTCAACCTGTTCCTAAGAATGAACCAATCCTTGTAATTATTCAAGGATTTCAGCTGAAGTTCAGATTTGGATCCAAATTTCTTAATCGAAGTTGCAAATACCACGTGCCAAGTTCTCAATCACTAGGCCTCGTCTTCAGTAAATAAAGCTGCTACCATGCTAGGCTGCATGAATGTTACTGAAAATAACTTCATTCAGGATATTTATTGCTGGTGAGATTCAGAGAAAGATACACTTCAGGGAATTCTTCCTTAACAGCATTAAAAGCAATTAATGTAACTGACGGCAAAACTACATAAGCTATTTAACACAAATTCAACCAATCCATGGGTATGCTTATAATATCCTTGCAAAAATAATCCTTTATGGACTAAATTAACAAAACTACAGGGGAACAGCTGTTGTAAGCAGCACATAAACTTGCATTTTAGTACCTACAAAGGTTGTTACAAGATCATTTCTTAAACAATCCACATAGTCTTTAGCAGTTTGGGTCAGCTGTTCTGCTTGTCCATCATTAGCCTTTCAAGCATCTTCAGGAATAATATTAAGAATTCTGAAGACTCAAAGATTTGGTGTCTCACACATATTCCACAAGCACTCACTATTAATTGGAAAAAGTAGCAATTCATTTAACACGACAGAAGTTATTCTTTTCAGAGGAGAAACTTACTTGTACTAATTCACTTAGCATATCTACGTTCCTAAAGATAGTAAACCAGAAGTCTGGAATTCCTTTGACATTTGTCTCTTCTGCTTCCGCTTTTTCTTCTATTACCACTACATTTTTCAGGTCTCCCTGTGAAACAAATATAGAAACATTTAAGAAATGAAATCTCGACTTCTTAATATATTTAATAAACAGACGTAGAAGCTGTGTTTAAGGAACATTTAAAATTTATGCGTTTTTCCTCTGTAAATGAAGTTAAGAGACACAAGGTTTATTTACTAAACATATACACAGTTAATTCAGATTTACTTTCAACTCGTTTGGAATTCTTCCGTACAAAGACTAAATAGACCAAGTGACAGTTTCACTGACTTGACAAACAGAAATAATTGAAACACATTTCTGTCTTTCTACAAACAGAAAAAATATAAATACATTTCTATTTTTCTATTAATCTCATTCCTGTAGCTTCATGTGCCATTTACAGTGTTTCATCCAAAAATTTAAAATTTAAACTTTGCCCTTTGAAATACTGTTTTAGCTTCCCAATTTTGCAGAATAATTGTAAAGTTGGTTTTCATGGTTATTTTTCATTATTACAGTCTTCAATTATTAATCTTTTGTGATACAGGATTCCCACCCTACACATAACTGATGTCAAATGTTATAAAAAAGAAGAATGACTAAGTCACCTCTCCATCCCCAAAAAACAGGAAATTTGCAGTCTGAATTAGTTGTATTGCACCGTTCCTCTTACACCACTAGATAGCAGCAAATACATAAGATCTTCCGAACAGCAGCTACTTGGGTTATGACTAGCCAAGAATATGAAGCAGCAGTTTACTTGCCATCTAGACATGTCCCTGATCTAAAAGAAGAATGACTAAGTCACCTCTCCATCCCCAAAAAACAGGAAATTTGCAGTCTGAATTAGTTGTATTGCACCGTTCCTCTTACACCACTAGATAGCAGCAAATACATAAGATCTTCCGAACAGCAGCTACTTGGGTTATGACTAGCCAAGAATATGAAGCAGCAGTTTACTTGCCATCTAGACATGTCCCTGATCTTATAATTGCACGGAATATGGCCTGTCAATGCTGTATTTACACAAAGCCTAACAAACCTTTTTTGCTTATGCACATGGAGTACTGTGTCACACTAAATCCCATAATTTGCTTTGTATACAGAACAGTGTCCAAAGGAAACTGAAGGAAAATGGGCCAAGGAAAAAATGCAAAGAAAACCTGACAGAATGTCAAACACAGCATTGTAAGTAGGTCACTTCTCTGAGAAAAAGAAGCAAGGCATGACTACACATCTCCAAAAATGATGACAGGAGAGTAAAAGGCAGCCTACAGATTATATTATCCCTCCTAAATCTAGATAGCTCCTACTCAATAGACAAGTAGGAATCCACTAGCCAGCACACATTTTATTAGGTCAATTCTGTATTACGACTAGGTGACGTGTATCTAATCTGTATTTATGGAAATGAAAGATAATTATGTCCCCCAAAATAAAGGGGACAGGCAGACAAACAGCCAGCCTTCTGTTATCTTGGGGTATCATGTAGCACTGGAATGGAACCCATTATCAGAAAGATACTGTTAACAGGTTACGAACAGTGCAAACAAAGGCAACTTTTCAATTCACTCAAGTTACACACTTGAAAAAAGGCTAAACTAGAAGTTTAAAAGCTTTCACTGGACATAACAGCGATTCATCGTAAGAGCACACTACTGATAAAACCTTTATTTCCAAAAGAGTCTTTCAACGGAAAACGCTGTACAGGAATTAATTCTGACAATCCAATATATCTGTAGTTTATAAACCAGCTTGTACTCACAGCCAGTTTTTCTTCATCCTCATTTTCACTGTGCCATTCTGACTCTGCATCTGTGGGTTCAGCTTCCCCATTAATAAATTCTCTTCTCTGTGTTAGAAAAATCAAGAACATTAATTGAAGATGGAAAATTACATATATGCAAACAGAACGGACTCAACTAGAAGGAGACAAAGATTATATACACAGTCTTCCCACCTTATCAAAAAGGGGTTGATAGAGTGCTGCATATTTTCTCTCTAAATCATGTACTTCTTCATAGAATTTAGCTTCTATATGGGCGCATTTCACCTGGAGCTGTTTCAAGGCATCAATTCTTCTTTTCACTGCTTTTGGTAAACTAAAAAACAAATAATTCTTTAAGGTTAAAAGTTAGTTGCCTCAGTATTATTTAGCATATCACTGTGAAATAGGCTGCTTATAACTAAAAGCCTTTTATTTACAAATTGCATACGTCAAACATAGGTATTTCTTCAAAACCTGTTTCAAAAAGTTGAAAGAATCCTCTCCTACCCAAGTTCTTCTCAAAAGTGTTATCTTCTGTTCCATTCCCTGAGGCTACCACCCTCCCCGTGTAGTTCAGAGATCTGAAATTAGTACCTTTGTTTACACCTAAACTTTGAGACTAGAGTTGTGCTGATCCATCTATGAAAAACAAGAACCGTGCATTCTACAGGGGAACATTTTGATTCATGGGTCATATTCAGAAAAGTACACATTGCCCATATGTACTTTAAATTATTAACCATTTATATATAGTCAGGTAAAAAGAACTTTTTATAGCATTTTTTTTTTTTAAAAAAAGAGGTCTACCAGCTATTCCCAGTCAAGAAATAAAAGCACAAATATCTACTAAAGACAAAATTTTAAAGTTTAAGTCTACTCTACAGTTAATATAAAACTAAGCTTCAAACTAGGGATTTACAAGTCCTGAACTTTCCTGGACAGCAATTTTATAGAAATCATCAATCAATGCAGCGCACACGCTGACAGAATAAGGGTCACAGAAGGAAACAAAAGGAAAAGGGCGGAGGAGAGTTTTCTAACCAAAGTAATAATAGCTAAGGAAAATACTGAACTGGACAAAATTTTGTTTGCAATTTTGTGTAAGTAAACTAAAACTTGACTCTTCCTTCCAGAAGTAGGCCACTATGAATCATGGTTTAAGTCAACCATTTTTCTCTGAATCATTTGCTCTAATTTCCTACCTTAATTATATAGTAGTAACATTCTATTATGATTTCAGTCTTTCAAGAATTTTATTATGCCCTGTACTTACGTTTCAATGTAACTTGAAGGAGTAAGCGCTGTGTTGTCAAGACGTTCCTGTAGAGCTGCCAGAACCTGTGGATTTTGCATCACTTGGTCTGCTAGCTTTTCTATGAAGACAGAAAACCACTTTTAAAACAAATCTGAATGTATTTATAGCTCTTTTGTCATACTGTATGTCTCACAGCAGTCATAGTAAAAATACTCACTATTTTCCAGATCTCAAATAGCACCGCTATAGTTAACTAATAATGCAAGCAAAATTACTTCAGGATCAGATTTCAGAAAGATAAAATTAGATAATGATAGAAAACGCACCTTTCTCTTTGCAAATAAATCAAATCTTTGCTTTTAGAAGCAAGTAGTACATTGATGACATAAGCAAATTTCCTGTCTTCCCTTTTATGTAAGAAAGCGCAAAATAGGAGTTTCTCTATCCTCCCTCTATATTAGCTGTAGCTTAAAAGACACATATAAATTTGCAAGAGAACCTCTGAATTATACTTCCAAAACATTTGTAAAAGTGTTCTGCAGTTATTCTGACTGCTGAAAAAAACTGATGAAAACTTTGTGTACTGTACCACAAACCAGCATAGCACTATAACCACTTCCTTGACAACTACTGATTTTTTACATCAAGATACTTTTACAATCTGTAAGACTCCTCAAACAGTCATCACAACAGTTCACAGAAGATTATTTTTATGGGAGATCAGACCTATAATGCTTCTGGTTAGGACTTAAAAATCCCTACTAATAACCACACAGGTGGTCATAGTGGGAAGACATTTGCTTTTCAAATCTTTCCATTCTTTCTCACTGCTCTTCTCCCCAGACATTAAAAAAAACCAATAAATTGCATAGCACACATTAACTTAATGAAGCCTTCATATAGGTGGGTTTGTGTGTTGTTTGTTTGTTTGGGGGTTTTTTGGTTGGTTTTTCTTAATCCAACTTGACTGTAAGAATTATTAAATGGTGTCTACCAGTTTATATGTGATTTCCAACTGCCGGTCACAAAGGCTTTCTTAAAAAAGTAGTAAGTGAGACATAAAGAACATTCAGTGACCACATATGTGAAACATATTTCACTATAACTTACAAATTTGAGCATTCAGGTTAATAACAATGGAACTGTAGCTTTTCCGCACACAGAAGTATTAATTTGAAAAGCATTATTCAGCAGTTATCTGTAGACCTTCCAAATGAAGAATAAAAACCTCAAGAGGACAATTATAAAAATGCATTTGCCTATAAACAAGACAGTAAAGAACTAGCATACATACAGGACTGCTCATTTTAATAGTTACACTGATAAAGAGTACATGTTGTTAAAAGCTAGTCTATACAGGCCTTATTGCAAGTGTCTAGTGGGTTATTTCATGCAATAGTGAAGCATCCTAGTCACAACATACGCAAAAATACTTTCACTGTTACAAAAATATAGACTTTATTTTGCTTTTGGCTGCAATAAGCACAGAAAACATTAGAAAGTGAACAGTTAGCCTAGAAACCATTGCTTTGCTTTCAATAGTGAACACATCTGTAGTTTTGACTGTAAAGGTTTTGGAACTGAAGATAAAGAAGCTTCAATGCAGAAGGCAATAGGCTTATTCCACCTTTGTAATGTTACCTACTACTATGTGTTTCTTACCTTTTTTGTCACTTGCATTTTTAGCGGCCTCCACAGAATCTGAAGCATTATCTTCTGTTTTACTAAAAGAATTAAAGATGTAACATATTAAAAAGGCATCACTTTATAAAAATGTTAGCATTTAACAACAAAAGCATTCTGAATTTTCAGTGTTTACTACAGGACAAGTTTTATAAACTAGTATCCCACTAAAAGACATATATTTATGTCTTCAAGCTTCTCGAAACTTAAGAGTAAAAGTTTGGATATGAAACTAGTTCTCCTAAGATGAATAGAATACAAAGAAAAGGGGAAAAAAAAATTAAAACCCCAAACCTCAAAACAAAACACAAAAACCCCGAAACAAAAAACACTGACAGATAAATTCATCTCATTAAGTGAATGGCTGGCCTTTCATCTGTACTGGGCCACTCTGGACAGGAAAATGTTATTATTCACAAGTGAAAAATACACGACACCCTTTTAGTGTAAATGATGAAGAAAAACATGAGAAAGGATACACCTAAGAAAGGAAGATAAACAAGAGATCAAAGCTCTTTGTTTTGAATTTCTGTATCAAGTTGTTTTGATTAATAGTAAAAACATTCGCTTCTGCTCTAAAAAGAGATGTCCCTGTCCTCCCCATCTCCCTGCCGCAATGTCTTCCATCACACTTCCTGTGCTGGAGAAAGAGGGCCCAGAATGAGTCAACAGCCAGAAAGCACTCCCTGTGTTCCCTGCCAGCTTATAGGTCGCAAAATACAGATTGGGTATTGCTGAAATTAACCCTAACTCAGATACAAAAGGAGAAAAGACATTACATATGCAAATGTGTATTATTAGTTACCAGATAGACTTGCTTATCCAGCTTACCCTGGTGCACCGCAAGCCTTGAAAGACCAGCATTGCATATGTATTTACACCAGTTTAGCAACACTGTTATTTGTTCTAAAAATGCTATAAAAACTAGAAAATAAAACAGTGCCTTTTGCAAGCTTAAATCATACAGATAAGAGAAACACTGAGGATCAGTGTTCTCTTCAAGTCTTCAGAGCATTTAAATATGAACACTGAAAACTGAACCAAGACAAATTATGTTAATCCCAGAACAGAGTAATTCTGTAATCAAAACACTACAATCTCAGCTTCTCCTGTACCAAATGAGCATTTTGTCCTTGCTGTAAGGAAACACAATCTAGTTAGAGAAAATATTACCATTTTATTCTTATCCCAAGTTCGGTAATCCATTCTTCATAAGTAAAAAAATACTCTCCCACAGAAGACCAGATTTCAAGAAAACAGTCCAACATACCTGTTATCGGCCATCTGTGTGCCTGTATCCACCTGCAAGTTGAAAAAACAGTGTTTAAACATACTTTAATGGTAATTTGTTTACCTCAACAGAAGATGAAAATAGAACAGGTCATTGTTTAAGACCTCAATATAAATTAACAGCTGCTGGTTTTGCTAAGAAATTTATCACGCATAATCTCTTGCAGTAAAGCGAGTAACTCCCATAATACCCAATCCAAACTGGAACTTGCTCATAGTTTTTAAAGTCTGTTAGACACTTTCATTCAACCCTTTTAAACTTATTTTTTTCTTTAAGTATTCTAGATGTTGATCCATTTCTACCAGATCATAAGTCTCCAGTCTGAAGACAAGTGCCACAGTTTGCTAGACTAGCTCTGCATTCTATTAAAAAAAAAAGAGGAAGATACAAATATATTATTTTCTAATTCCTTGACAGTATCACAGCAAATAATTTTTAATCTCTGCATATACTATATTATTATGCCTGATCTGAAAACAATGAAAGTTCAAATGAATTACAACTTCAGAATGACTTTTTTCTTATGTCACCTGAACAGAAAAATGCACCTCACTTGTCTGACTAATCAGGGCTATTTTTGTGAATAGCTGCTTCTGCTGCACTATACTGAATGACAACCTAAAACCGCTGCTAGATAAGGAGAAGCAAAACACTGAAGGAAAGAAAATAATTTACCAAGAGAAGGGTTTTTGATACAGCTACAAAGGCAGAATCCCCTATATAAAGATTTGCCCTGAATTTATTTATCGGGAGTGAGAAAACAAAGAGGAAACATAGAAGTTGATGTCTTGGTATTAGCAATGATTGGAACCAAGTTTAGCTACCCCAGCCCCCAAGATCTAAATTAGCTCTCCTGAGAAACCAGAGGGAGCCAGATTGCCTAACTTACTTTGCTGTTATTTTTTTACTGGGGCAAAATATCCAAGCCTGTACATCTATTTTAGTAATACAGGCTGGGGTTTTTTTCCCCCCATTCTAAATAGTTCATCACAAATCCAGGTAATCACTACAAACCATACAGAAGCATAAGTGATGTTTTCCACTATCAAGCTTTCAAGAAAGCAGATGTTAGACTGCAAGTCAAATTTAGAATAAAAAGAACCTTCCATCATTACTGGGAGTCAACAGGTCCGATTTCTTAGATTCTATAGAGGCCAAGCAGGCTGATCTTTAGCCGAGCTTCCAATACATGGCTACCAAAGAAGAACCTAAGTGCTAATGATACCTTGAGTGGCAGCCAGAGCAGAAATCACATACACTCTCCCATCTGGAAAATGCTGATTCCTGCTCTAAGCTAGAAAAGCAACACTTTAACAACCACTTAAATAGAGTTGAAAAGCTTTGTTCATTTACAAAAGTACTAAGAGTATACTTGAGATTATTATACAGGAAGTAAAGCTGCTTAACATCTACCAAAAAAGCACATGAGCCCACCCTATAGATTAAGTCCAGGACAAAACAAAAGGGGTTTCTTGTAGACTAGGTGTGTTTCAGCAACCCAGGCAAACTTATTTGCAAACACTTATTCTTGCCTTAAACATAACAAAAGAAAGTGGCAATGCCAGCAACCATCCGCTAGAGCAAAACGGAAGAATTTTACTATCTTACAGCTGAAGAAATAAAGGAGCATACACGAGTCTTTCCTTCTATAGCAGACAGAAGGCAGGAAAAAAAAGATACATTTAAAAAGGTAACACATAGCAAATTGACCTAATATCAGAGTTCAGCCAACAAGTTATATGATCCTAGTCACTATTAGAGGAAGCAATAGTAAGCAACTAAAAATGCAGACTCACATTACTTAAAAATTAGCCTCGAAGATTTGTCTCTTCCAACCTAAGCCCAGTGACAAAGCTAATGGAAAAAATCCACTCCACGTGCAAATTCTTCTGCTCAGTTTTTTGTGCTGTATTTCCTGCAGAGAACTATTCTCAACACTGCTGAGGGAAGACAAGATTCTCATCCCATCCTCATTTGTGTTTGGAAAACATGGAATAAAGTTCCCATAACTTGAATAATTTTTAAATAGCAGTTTAATTAATCTCCACTGGAACAGACATGAATTGGGCATGTTCTGACAAAAGCCATTCACCTAAGTAACAAGAAACAACAACAACAAAAAAGAAAAAAAAAAACCACCATTCCCTGGTGCAAATACATACTTTAAGTCTTGTTTCGCTCCTCTAAGTTGTTCCTTCGGTAACTAAAAAGTAAAAAGAAGTACATAAATAAATAATTAGAAGAAGCTTTCTTACAAAACAGCTTGTGATTCCCAGTTGCATTACAGTTGTCTTCCAATGACTTAACTGCCACTGAGTTACTAACAAAACTGTTCAGTAAAAGCTGGTGAGGGCAGGGGAGGAGAGAGCAAGGTGATTTTAGAGAAACAAAGTTAAATGAACACCTAGTTGAAAACATACAGTAGCAAAGCACTGAGCCTTCATATTTGTTGCCTTAGTTATTTTCCAAGCAAGTGAGCTCAGTTTACAGACAATCAAGACATGAAAAAGCTATCAGAACACCGAGAAAAGAATAGTGTAAGGTATTGTTATTGTCACTACCACCACCAATAAGAGGCCAAATTCATATCTTATTCTGGACAGTTCACTGTTTTCAAATAACTAATGCAGACCTGAAGCTTTAGGGAAAAACCACTTGTTCCACAAAGCAGGCTGCTGCAGTTTGTCTAGCACAAATGTCACACACCACTAGTCACTTAAAACAGCAGGAAACTGTAAACTCGATGCACACTAAGATAGCAAAAGTTCATTATAAGGACAAGTAATACCCTGAAGGATGCAACTTTAAAGGAAAAGTCTGTACATCTAATGGCAAGATATATTCATAAATACAAGTGTACACAGAATAAATTTTCTCTGCAAAAAAAGCCTATGTCTTGTTGTACAAACCTTCTAAACACAACTAGGACAAGAAGCAGGAAACTAATGGACTCCTGAACTCACAGGAAGGCTTCTACCCACAACTGTTACTGTTTTTCGTAACTACAACAAATCAGAAGGGAAAGTTACGACTTCCGTTTTAGAGCTGCTGGGATGCAACCCTGCGGGAAGCCACAAACATAACAGTCTGATACTTTTTGTAAGGAAAGTTAGAAGCAATAATGAAAAAATAGTCCAGAGGAAGAAACTCATTAACCTGTTCCACAAGCCCGGAACATTAGCAGTTCTTAAGCTTACCTTGGAAGTTTTCTTGAGGGAACACTATTTTGGTTAGAGATGACTTTATAAAAAATTTGCCTAGTGGTTCTGGTTTCACGTATAACTTACATACTTGCTTCTCTACCTTTTTATTTTGAAGTCTTCTAGGCAGATGTTACAGGAACAGAGTCAGACAAATCCTACAAGCGCTGGTATTGTATGCAGTAAACAATCGCAGCAGCAGCAAAAATTTTAAACAGGCCCTCACCTGGGAGACGGGGACCTCCAAGTCAAAAACTGAGCCCCCACAATCCCACACCACGCTGAGGGAACACAAGATCGTGGATGAGGCCAAGCGAAAGAACCGCGCCTGACCTAAGCTGCTAAGGGTTTGACTCAACGCGAGCACCGCGGGCTGAGAGACTGAGAAACTGTTCACCACAAACAACAGCCCTCCCACCCTCTTCCTCCCCCACTTCCCCCGGGAAGGCGGGGGAAGGGAGGGCTCGCTGCCAGGCGCCCCAGGGCGG
>NW_009194047.1:0-642 GCF_000690835.1 Fulmarus glacialis
AGACTGTTAGACTTCATGGTTCAAATCTGGCAATTTTTAGCCATTCTAAAAACAAGCAAAAAAACCCCGTGCAAAAGAGAGAAAAACTGAGATAAGTATCAAACAAACAACGCTTCTTGTTTTGCATGGGATAAAATTCATTGAATTGATCTAAGTTCACCTGACTGATCTGGATTCATTGCTTTGCGTTGTCACCAGTTTTGATAGACCTCCCTCTTTTTCCCCTCCTGCTGCCCTGGCCCCGGTCTCTCAGTGCGGCAGCTGGATGAACGTCCCCTCGCCCAGCCCCCTGGGTTTGGGATGAGAGGTGCTACGGCACTGCTGGGGTGGCTGGAGGAGCTGGTAGCTACCGCGGCTGCGGAGGAGGAAGGGGGGACAGAGTTGGCATGGCACAGTCTGCTCACCAGGGCTCCGAAGTGAAGGCTCGGAAGTTGAGGGCTTAATCTTGCATCTTTACCGGAGGAAGCTTTCGAGAAAAGTTTTCACCTGCCAAAAGCCTCCTATTTACTGAGTCCCATCTGAACCAGGGCCCAAAGTGCAGGCCTGATAAAAACTTTTTCCATGGGTTGGTTCCTCTCAGGCTGAACAGAGCAGGTAATTTACAGATTGACAAGATAAAACTGGCAGTAGGAAATACATGAG
>NW_009194047.1:654-27931 GCF_000690835.1 Fulmarus glacialis
TTTAAGGACTCTTCATCTGCTGAAGAGCACTTACTCAGTTGTGCTACTTGTGGCTGGGCAACAGAAATGGGAAGACCGTAAGGAAGGAAGCTGCCATATTGCTTCCAAAGACAACAGGAAGGAGCCCTTTTCGCCAGTAATATTCACCTGATGGAGGCGGACTGGTAGGTAAGATGCATTTTTTTGTTGTTGTTTGGCTTAGCTTCCCAGAATTGCCAGGGTAATGGTGCTGGAATGCAGGAAAGATATTGGCTGATTTTTGAAATACTAAAAACTGCAGTGATTGCTAAGGAGGTTAGCACTCCTTGGCCCAATTTGTTAACCAAGTCCAAAGTTAAAGTCTGATCGAGAAAGAATCTAAAGGAAAAAATTGTCCAACATATTTGTATCTCCATGAATCACTAAAAGAAAATCAAGTATCAGTTCATTTTACAAATATTTACAAAAATATTTACAAAAATATTTACACATTTACAAGAGAATATTTACAAAAATGTAAATGTTTTCCAATGTTTCCAACGGGTGTTGGATCAAGCCTTGAATGCAAAAGAAGATAAATCTGCCTTCTCACCTTCACAGTCACAGCTGGAACACACATTATCAGGGTAGCTTGTGTTTCTATGATGAAACTCTTTCTATTCAATGAAATAAAGTGTATCAGTCTCTGAAATTGTACATTTAAATCTTATCACCAACACCTGTCTCCATACAGCACTAAACAGAATTTCAGATACTGGAGTGGGAAAACTGTCTGAAGACTTAGAAATGTCAAAATAAGAAATGTCTAAAATAGAATTGTTGTGGTAGAGAAAGTAGAGTGGCAAACAGCTATGTTCTGGTTGATTTGATGTGCCTTGATACAGTCTATAGACTTTCAAAAACTGGGACTATTTAATACATACTGAAATAATGCTCAGTAATGTAATCTAATAAAGCTTTTGCATAATAAGGAATGTTGTAAATAGCTACCAAGAATACAATGACTCTTTTTCACAATGAAATTACTCTGTTTTGATTTCTTTTTCTGAAGTAATCTTAATATGCATCCTTTCACTAGAGAAGAACAAGCTAGAGAACATCTAAAAGAAGTTAACGTTTTCTTAAATAGTTCAGATGAAATGTTTATGCTTATTTAATATTTCGTGGGTATTTTCCATGGTAATTTAATTTCCAACAGAGAAAATAAAATGTAGGCATATGATATTGCAATTTTAGTTGATTAGAAGCAGCAGGTAAAAGTTGAAGGAGAATCTCCTGCCCTCATTCTGCACCGCACAACACTTCATGACATGAAAGAAAGGAAGCTGCTTTTAACTCAGAATGGAAGAACTGTAGAATCACAGAATAATTTGAGGGTTTAGGGGGTCTTTAGAAATCATGTTTGTACTAAAATTTTAGGATGGCTTCCCCTGGACTTGTGTGGAGTTTGCTCAATTTTCTTTAATCTTTCAGCATCTGGGATTTTTTGTTTTTCCTTCCTTGTCACCATACCCTCTGGAGGACCATAGTTGACTAATTTATTGGTCCAACCAATAGATTTTCAGATCTGTCCTTGTATTGTTACAAATTTTTTTCAGATGGTCATTCCTGGAGCTCCTCTTTCAGTAAAGTTGTTGACATACATTTTTTTTTTTTTTTTTTAAATCTTAGCTTACAGCAGAGATGCTGGAATTCATTATGTGTGAACATGGGCAGAAGTTGTACTGAAAGAGGCTGAAAAGTATTTCATAGAAGCCAACTGAGAATTCTTGCCCATGTTTCATTTTTGCAGTGTTAAAGTTCTTAATATGTATGTAATAGAGCTATAGAGGTGGTTTTGTTGTTGGGGTTTTTGTTTGTTTGTTTGTTTAAGAAGCTATTTGATTGGATACCAGCGGATTTGTTGAAGGCTTCATTTTAGCCTAGACAGCTGGAGTTTCTTCTTTAAGCGTGATATTTTACAGTGACTGCTGTTGTTGCATGTCTGATAAAACGCTGTTGCTATGAGTTCTGTAACAGCTACAGATATGACTGAGAAAGTGTCTGGGGTGTTGGGAGGTATATAAGAAAAAAAAAAAGCAGCCCATTTCTAACCAAAGAATGCAAGGAAACAATTTGTCACTATTGACAGCAGGAAAATGAATAAATATTGCAATAGATATGTGTCTACCCAATGAATTTATATTAGCATCTGAGTGATGTCCTGTTTCAGGAAGGCTAGTAGACTAGTGTTATTAACTTCCTTGATGGAGATCTTTCCTTTCAGGCAATGAATTTTTGGTGTGAAATCAACATCTTGTTTATTGGGTTTTTTGGTATTCTTTTAATTCCTAAAGGAGTATGCATGTTATTACATTATACTATGTTTAAAAAAAAAAAAAAAAAAAAGGTCTTAGTTGCATGTCCAGAGCTAGGCTCCAAAATTCACATTTTGGCACCTCAATAGAAGTGGCCAAACTGAAAAGTCTCAGATATTCTACATAACTTTATATGTACAATGTATGTTCATCATATTGGAAAAATGATTCAATATAGATGCAAAATAATAAATTTGGAGCCTATGTTGAGGCACAGAAAGTTCTGATAGTTCTTGTTAATCTATTTAGACATCCATTATGAGAGTCCCTTGTCAATAGTAATCATAAGGCTCTAAAAAGAGCCAATGGATCATGTTTTCTGGGACAATAAACAGCTAATTGCAGCACAACTCAGCCTATGAACTGGTTCAGTGTTTCTACTTGATTCTTCTTGTTGCTCAGTTTTCCAGGTCCAGGATCTCCAGGATCTTCTGCTTCTTTTCAGAGATATAGATATCTTCCCCTTCTTGATTCTTCCCTCCTGCCTTTTTTTTTTTTTTTTTTTTTTTTTTTTTTTTACAGTCTAGTGTTTGCTTAGTGCACCGTTAAAGTGTACTTGAAGCATTCCTTTGGCAACCGTGCCAGAATAGTTATTGTAGAAAAAGTAGAGAAGAAAAACTCAGATAAACAATTTAGTTAAGCAAAGGAAAACAATTTCAGGCATGAATTCATTCTGGTTTTACATGTAACAATACCAGAACCCTTTTGAAGTTTAGGAAAAGCTCAGTGCCTCCACCTCCAGTCTCCCCTTAGACTCTCCTAAGTTCCTGATTCTTACTAGTTTTGAACTGAGTGCTAAAAGTGCTTTGTTAGTGCCTGCCTGATACAAAACTCCTGGAAATCCATGCAAGTCATCTTTCATCTTCATTTTCCAACTTGTTAAATGTCTGATACAAGAAGATATATAAAGAATGGGAAGTCTCAAAAGAAGACCTTTATAGGAATAAATCTGGTGGACCCCAAAGACCTGAATTCCATGAAACAATTTCAGATGAGTGTCTGAACTCTTGTGCTTCATATAAAAACATTTGAACTTTTTGAGAACAGCCAATCTCTAATGAATATGTCCTTATGTATTTTTTAATCTATCCTGCTACTTTGGATGATAAGTCCTTTAATAACTTTTCAGAATACATCAAAATGTCATGCCGTGCCAAACGCCTACTTTTTTCCCTCTGGATCCTAGCTTAAAAATGAATGCTGTACAGTAGGAGAACGTTTTGGATTACAGAACAACTACTTAAAATGTCAATGGTAAATAGTCAGCAAATCCCTCATTATCAATAAAATGGCACTGATATTCGGTAAAAAGCCATTTGTAATACTTTCAAATCCATATCCTCACAAACCTTTTATCTTGTAGCAATCCCACCAGCACCAAGCGAAATACAGTTTAATGCAAGAGGGATCTTTAGGTTTTTTGCATGCCTAATGAACTTGAGTAAAGGTTTTAGAAACTCCTGCTGGACAAGGGACTTTGATTTTAATAGTATTTTAAATGAAGCCTTTTAAAGATATTTTTAATTCCCCATCTTTCATCACTGTTATAGATACAAAATCCTTTAGTATGTGTTCAGATACCAATCATTTTCTGAATAAGAGTCTATTACTGCTTATGAAACTGCTTTGCTCTGAATATTAGCTTGAATGAAATTAATCTTGTTGAGGGTTTTGGTCTCTGACTTGTGTTTAGTTACCTAATTAATTTACACATATTCTTTAAAAGCTCTCTCTCTTGTGTGAAGTGAAAAAACCCGACCTCTCTAGTATTACTTGTGTGGAAATTGTAACTCAATAGTTCTAAAACCAGTATTTCTTCGATATAGGTCAACTGTAAAATTCCCATTGACTTCACTGGCAGAGGAGTTAGACCTGTATGAGAAGCAGAGAAAGAAAACAAGTCAGTGGAAAAAATACTATGAAAATTTTATACTGTCAGAGAAAATGTGGTGATGTTCAAGACAAGAAGTGTGAGCATAGTGATAGGCATTGGTGTTGGATTGAAGAGTACAAGCTTGTTTAACTGCAGTGCTGGGCTTTCAGCACCACGTTACTGTACAGTTCATCTTGGTTCTGTAGATTTTAAGACTGGGAGAATGAATTTGACTCTATGCTTTTGACTCACCTGCTGAGGTTTTCTGGCTGGTGATTAGGTAGCTGTTTACTCGGAATCCCATTAATGTAAGACAGATCATCTTACATTGACTTCTGTAAGTCATCAGCCTGAACTGAACTGTCCTTGAATAAATGAATCACAAGGGCACGTCTGGGTATCTGGTGGCAAGCTGCTAGCCAGTCAATCATATGTGAAGTATTAGGAGAGCTCGTAAAATATAACTTGTAAAAAAATAAGTTTACCAGGAGATAAGTGGATCTGTAAATTTTTTGCCAGAAGAATAACAATGAAAATCATCTTGTAAAATGCATTTGCTACACCTTAGATATTGCTGCTTACAAGTAAACATTCTTTCAGTAACATGCAGTACTAGGTCTTCAAATAGAGATGTTTTTGAAAGGAAAAAGCTCTCAAATTTTTGAATCAAAATTGGCTAGATTTGACTTCCAGAAATGATCCAGTCTGAGTAAAACAGTGCCACAAATGTGTGTCAAAGTCGTTCTCAAATACCAAACCATTTTAAAATCAGATTCATGAATAGTAGCTAAGTTTCAAAAATATACATTCTTTTTTGTAACGTATTACTCACATGTTTATGACAAAAGTTTGTAGACCTCTGGCTGACTTCACTAAAGCCTGGACTGCCTGCATAGCTTTTCTTTGTCAAACTTGTGGTTCCTGAAAGTATTTAATGAGTCTTTCTCCAGCTTCTTTTTCCTTCTAAACTGCCAATTGTGGTCCATAATTGAGCAGTCAGCAATGTTGACAGTTAGTGGATTGCATAGCTGAATCTCAAAGCACTTTCTGCTAGGAGTACAGATTATTGCAGTGGTATGCCTCATTTAACACTTAAGCAGAGTTGGAAACAGCTAGGGCTGAACTTACTTGAATAACTTCGTCCAAAAGGGAGAGAGAGCGTGCAAGCTCTGCAGGATAATCTAGACACACTTCAAGATGTAGAAAGCAGAGCTTTAAGATGTAAAAATGGGGCTTTAGGGTTTGGTGATCATCACAACAGCGCCTCTAAGGTGAAAACAAGTAAATGAGTGTCAAGCCGTTTCAATAGTCTATGCCTTGGGTATTATGACTCTAAAGAACATAATCCTCAGCTTCAGTTAATTCCCTGTGTGGGGATTTAGATGATTTTCTTCCCTTGACATTGTCTAGTCCACTTGTCCTACCAGACAAACATTCAGCCCTATTCAGAAGACCGGCACACAGCCAACACAGGTCTTAAGTATTGTTTTGAAGCTCCCGAGCAGCTGTGGTATACTGGGAAAACTGTAATGGTGCCTTGCCATGAAAATTGTGTTTCCACAACCTGTAGAACAAGGCAGTTGGAGGTGGGCTGGAGACAGAATTGGAAAGAGCATTTGCTACATGATGGGCTGCATGCCAGTGAAGGTCCACCACAGCAATAAGTTAATGATGGAACAACTTCAAGCCAAACACTAAATACTTTAATACAAAATGTTAAGTGCCAAATGTTTCCTTTGCTGAGAGGGTTTTTTTAATGTTACACTAACAGTACACCGAGTTTCTGAAAAGGTATGCACTGCCCAAGGAAGAGAAGGGTAAACCTCATTAAAACATGTAAAAAGAAGGGCTTTGAAAAACTGACTCCCTCAGAAATTCAGCATATCGAACTTCTTTCCTTTTGAGTCTAGTGTACAGAATCTGAAAATGAGAATATAGTCTCTCTATATATGCATATATATATTGTGTATTCCTCCTGCAAGCAGATGTGAATGTATTACTCCTGCACTCAGAGATCTGAAGCATAGTGCTGAGTCAAACTAATAAACCCTGAACTGAGTGAGTATATATTAACTCAGCTCTGACACTGTGCAAATCGTTAAGCCTAGCTTATCATTTTTGGTGCTCAACTTGATGATCATCTATAACTGGTAATGCTGGAGTCAGGAAACTCCTGGTGCGCCAAAGCTGAAGAAGGAAGAAAGACCAGAGTTGTTCCATTTTACTTTCTCTTCCTTTTTTAAAGTGCTTCAACATGCTACTTGATTTTGTTCAACTTGCATAATTCAACAGTGATAATTATTCTCAACTGTCTGTTACCATATTTCTTGTAAGCTTTAGCCTTGTTCTAAGAAACATTTTTGTGTATGATAGTATTTATCCAAATGTTCAAGGGTTTAGTCACTCGGACAAGCCTGCTGAATTGGGATTCCCCTGCTCACACAATCCCAGTACTTTGGCTAGTTGCTACATCTTTTTAAACAGTATTTTATTGAACCAGGCTGCCAGATCCATTTTTTTCCTATTTGTTCTTGGTATAATAGGGATCTTTGAGTGACTGTAGCATCCTCTTGTAGCTAGCTTAGTTTTGTAAAATATATATATTGGAATAGAGCCTTTCTTCTTATAAGATAGGGAACTCCCTGCTGCAATATTCTGCCAAGATTTAACAAGGGTGTATAACTTATCATAAATATATAATGAGTAGTTTTGACAGGCATGGAATCAAGTAGGTTGCATTCTGGTTTTGTCTGGACATTCACAATTAAACCCTTCTCAGGGTTTGGCATGCACAGCCAACTTAAAATATTTCAGTTCACACTAAAATTGGAACAGGCATAAAATCCTCCTTAACTAGTGTGTCACTGTCACTGCAAAAACCTGAGTACTGAAATGTCAGTGAATTCACTTTCTCATCACCCTTCTATTTGGGAGACAAGCAGACAGCACACTTTTAAAAAATAAATATTTTAATAGTACTTGGTACTTTGGCTTGCATGTGGTGTTATGCTTTTGAAATTAAAGCCAGAGAACAAGACAAAAATTGACTTTTTTTGTAGAAACAGTAGCCATGAACTAGGACGATTATATGCTCTTCCAAGAAATATAACAGACAGGGCTGATCATCTTGGCAGACAGCACTCTGCACTTCATATATTTGTTTCTCAGTGTATATTTCAAGCACAGTCTTGGTTGGGAACATACTACAGCCCAACTTTTCAAATGTGATGAGTGGTTTTGCATTGTCTTGTTTTGCTAGTTAGAGACATTTTGTAAGGTTTTATATTTGCTAGTGGTTTGCAGAACAAATCCTTTCAAAGGAACTCAGGCAAAAAATTGAGGCATCCAAAATCATTAGTCATTTTTGAACAATCTTTCTTTCCTTGTTATTTGATAAAATGCTTCTCAACAGTTCTTGATTAGAGCTTCTGAGGGAAATTAAGGGTCTGGAATATGGTTATCAACAAGAATGCTCAATTGATGGTCTCCATTTTGATGGACACTTTTTACGTTTGTTAAATATAGTACACAGATGCAATGCTGTAAGCCAGCCTAATCCAGAGGAGAGTCTAGCTCCTATCTGGCCCACCACCATCTTTTTGAGAAGATATGGGGATGTGTTGCTAAAACAGTAAATGCTGCTCCTGATCCAATGATGTGTAGAGAATCATAGAATCGTAGAATCATTAAGGCTGGAAAAGACCTCTAAGATTATTGAGTCCATCCGTCAACCCAACACCACCATGCCCACTAAACCATGTCCCTAAGCGCCTCATCTACACGTCTTTTAAATACTTCCAGGGATGGCGACTCCACCACTTCCCTGGGCAGCCTGTTCCAAGGCCTGACCACTCTTTCAGTAAAGAAATTTTTCCTAATGTCCAGTCTAAACCTCCCTTGGCGCAACTTGAGGCCATTTCCTCTCGTCCTATCACTAGTTACTTGGGAGAAGAGACCGAGACCCATCTCACTACAACCTCCTTTCAGGTAGTTGTAGAGCGTGATGAGGTGTCCCCTCAGCCTCCTCCAGGTTAAAGAACTCCAGTTCCCTCAGCTGCTCCTCATAAGACTTGTTCTCCAGACCCTTCACCAGCTTAGTTGCCCTTCTCTGGACACGCTCCAGCACCTCAGTGTCCTTCTTGTAGTGAGGGGCCCAAAACAGAACACAGTATTCGAGGTGCAGCCTCACCAGTGCCAAGTACAGGGGCACGATCACCTCCCCACTCCTGCTGGCCACACTGATACAGGCCAGGATGCTGTTGGCCTTCTTGGGCCACTTGGGCACACTGCTGGCTCATGTTCAGCTGGCTGTCGACCAGCACCCCCCGGTCCCGGCACTTGGCCTTGTTGAATCTCATATAGTTGCCCTCAGCCCATCGATCCAGCCTGTCCAGGTCCCTCTGCAGAGCCTCCCTACCCTCGAGCAAATCAACACTTGTCTGACTATTAAAGACTGACGCAAAGAAGTTGTTTGTGCAGGAACAGAAGTGTGTTTGCCTACAAAAAAGAGGAATGGTAAGAAATACATCGGCCCTTTTGGCTGACTCACCCTCAAGTTCATGTGGAGCAGTTGGAGGATAGCAGCTGCTAGAGCTCTGGTACTCAGGTGAGAGGGATGATGAGTGCCATTTTGCCCCACCAGTCCATTGGTATCTCCATTGGTTAATGCAAATTTAGGATCTCTCCTCATTCTCTCTCCCCTTTGATGGGAATGCATGGGAAACTTCAGTGCAAGGTAAAAAGCCTCACAGACTGAAAGGAAGTGGAAAGAAAATCAATCTCTGTTAGCAAGTCCCTAGGGAGTAATTCATCTAGGAGTCAGGCTAAAGTTCTCCTCCCTCTTTCATGATTTGTTGCTACTGCTTTTTCTCTTCTACATTATCACTGCAGGGAATTGTCCTTTCAACTGTGTAAGCTTTCAAGTTCTCCAGGTAAGTGTTATTAGGAAACCTATTTATTTTTTTTGTGAAGACTATCATGGACTAAAAATATGATATTTTTTTTTTTTTGATCTCTCAAATTCATTTCAGTATTTGAAAGTTTCATTAAAAATGTGAAAGAAGATTACCCAGAGTTTCACAATTGTGATGAATATTGAAAATAGTCAACTCCATGAAGACCATTGAGAGCTGGCTTAAAACAAGAACTTGAATTTCAGTCACTTACATCAGGTTGCTGCTTTAATAATTAGCAGGCTTTTGACTATCTTGGATAAAAGCTTTTTCTCTGTTCCTCCCTTCCTTTACTTTTGTATTCAGAGAAACTGAATTTGTGTAATCAACTCATCTTCCTAATGTATCTCGTAGCCTTCTGGATGTCCTGCCAACACTGGATGAAGACATCAGAAATAGATTTGTTGTTTGTGTGTGGGCTTTTTTATGTTTGTTTTTGGTGTGTTCTCCTGACTTTCTTTCTCCCACAACTTGAGCAAGAGATTCCCAAGTGAGAAAAACTGGGCTCATCAAGTTAATCAAGGGAGTAACTGGAGGATGATTGGCAATTAAGGGTGACAAAAGTGATTCATCATGTGATCAGGAGAAGGCAGGTATATATGTTTGAATGCTTATTTGCATATCTTAAGCAAATACTTGCAGAGACAGTAAGATTGCTAAGCAGCCCTAAATTTTGGGAATATGTTTGTAATACACCACAGCACTGCCAAGGCTAAATTACAGGCATAATAGCTTGAATAGCATAGCATTATTAATCACATTCACTAATTAAGAAAATTGCACTATTCCCCCCAAATACCATTAGAGAGAAATTATACAGTATTGACATTTCCATAAGAAATCAACATTAAAAACAACAGTGTTTTTTTCCCCATAATACAAGTAATTAAATAGGGAAAAAACAGCATCAGCACTAGATTCCATGGATTTCAGACATATGATAGCGATGGACATTGTGAATCAGGGTTTAAAAAAGAGCATGTCTATTGTGAATACTTTGTATCTTTTTACAAGATTTCACCTACAAAACACCAGGCAGATTTAAACTATTTGTTTTGAAAAGCAGAAAATGGCTTGGCTGTTACTCAAACTCTTTCAATGACTTAAAAATAAGCTTAAAAAAGCAAGCAAATAAGCTTCTTATGGTCAAAATTTCTCTTCGGGAGTGGCATATGCATTAACCAATCAAAGATTACTATTACCTATCATTCTCACTGTAAAGCTGCATGAATGTGTACAGTGTTCACAGTTTAAATGTGCAGAAGAATGTAGTCTGTATGCAGAACACAGGATGATCAATACAATTTAAGCACTTCATGGACCATCTGGGCTTTCAGTTATTTTAAGATGGAGACACAACTGCTTGACATGTTGACTGTGAAACTGCAAATACCAGTATTGTACAGTATTTTTCAGTATTTAGTTTTGTGTCTTTTAGTGAAAGAATGCATAAAAATCTTAGAAATGTAACATTAGAAAGAGACCTTTTTATCTAGCTCATCTCCTTTCAGTGAGATAGGATAATGACAGATGTTTCGTCCTTCATTGTCTAATCAGTGACAGAACTTACCTGGCCACTCTAATGATAAATACAGAAACACTCTGAATTAGAAAATTTCTTCCAGTATCTATCTGAAATCTCTGCTGCAACCAAAGTTTGTTTCTCTTTTTCCTTCTCCTAGTGAGACTGGAGAACAATTTATCACTATAGCATTTTTACCAACCTTCACATTAGAGAACTCTTGTCATGTTACCTGTAAGATTTCTTTTCTCTAGACTAACCCTACTGAATTCCTGCAGCTTTTCCTTTTAGGTCATATTTTTAAAACCTGTTATTACTCTTAATGTTCTCTTCAGGACTCAGTAATTTGCTTTCGTCTGCCTTAAGCAGACTGGCCAAACTTCAGTCAATGTTCTAGGTGAGCTCTCACCAGAATGACAAAAAGCAGAGTAATTTGCTCCATTTCAGATTTACAATATTCCTGCTAGTACAGTTCAGAATAAGTGTCCTGTATGGTTGATGCTTATTCAGGTTTAATCTTAACAATGAGACATAATCTGATTGTTTGTTTCCTTTCTTTGTATTTATGCTCTTTATTTCCCCTTCCTATGGGCAGTGCTTTGCACTGGTCCTAACTGAATTTATCTTACTGACTTTAAACCATTTTTCTGACTTACCAGGGGGTCATTTCAAATTCTGATCGTGTCCTCCAAAATGCTCGTAAATTCTCCCAGGATGATGCCATGTGTGAATTTTGTGTGTTTTTCATTACTCAAATAATTTACACATATTATGGCTTGCATAGTTAAAAAAAAAAAAAAATCTCAGGACAGACCTCTGAAAGACCTCTTAGTCTGATAATGAGTCATAAACTATTAGGTTTTGAGATTATTGTTTTCCTTGCCATTCTGCAAATAATTTCCAGTTTATTACAATGTCACAGTGTCAAATACCTCACTGAAGTTGAGGTGTGGCACATCTTTTGCTTAACCTTGTTCATTGAGCTAGGTAGAAGGAAATTCAATTGCTCTAGTAAGATGTTTTTGATAAGACCATACGTCATGGAGAGAGTTATTTTATTTACTTATCACTATTCTCAGAATGCTTAGCAACTCTTCCAGGATCTTCTCGGGTATCAGATAAGGCTG
Organism: Fulmarus glacialis; assembly: GCF_000690835.1. NCBI lineage: Eukaryota > Metazoa > Chordata > Aves > Procellariiformes > Procellariidae > Fulmarus > Fulmarus glacialis. Next base: position 12,465 of record NW_009194047.1, read on the forward strand.
GGTGATCTGTGATTCTCAGGTACTCCTTTACTCTTTTAAAAATGGGTATTATTTTCCCCTTCTGCTTTTGCAATCTCAGTCATACTTTTCCCTAAAAACCAGGGTTGGTTTCTGATCTTGAGGCAGAAGTGTATACACCTGTGTTTCTGGGGGAGCTCCTTCCAGCTGTAATTTTATTCACCTTGCAGGCTTATTGCATTTCTCTCCTAGCTGTCACTAGCTAGACATGCATGCATGCATGTATTCAGGCACTCCCAGAAACCTTTATATGAAAGAACTGACTTCAGAAAAAGCAGGACAGAGCCCGCAGAACAATATAGCATTTTCAAAAACTATCTCACAATATCAGGATTTTAAAAATATACATAAAGGAATGTTGTTAGAGATGGAAATGTACTTGTACCCTGTAAAATGGATGAATTACTTGCTAAGGTTCCACTTTATATGTAGATGTAAGTGAGCATGCAAGGTACAGAACATTGGATAATTATTTTCTTCATTTCCACATCCTGAACTTATAAAGGAAATGAGCAGAAGTATCTCAGAAAAATGTGAGCTATGACTGTGACTACCAGATAGCCAGAGCTTCTTTCCAGGATAAAAGCATGCAGAAAACACTGGAAACACAGGAAAAGCCATAGTCCCAGCCTGAATTATCTAATTACAGTAATAGAAGGATTTTTACTATTTAGCAAAACTAAAACAGTTTGTATAGTTTGTCGAAATTAATTTGGAACTGCAAACACACCCCCAACCCGCCCAACAATCAACCAACTATTTGCCTGTTCCATAATTCAGGGCGGGGGGGCGGCCAAGGGCACAGGGTTGTCTGTGTTTTTGCTAGATATTATGCATTTTATGTAGTCTGATTATGGGTCACAATCTAGTGGGCGAATTAAGATGTTTTTAGTGAAATACAGGTTACAGGAAGTCCCCAATTTAATGAGATGGTGGAAAATTATATCAAAATTATAAAGCATGAGTTAAGAAAGTTGCAAAAGCTAACTTTGCTCTGTAATTTTTATTTTAAATTTACAAAGCATCAACATTGTTGCATGGGTGGTTATTTGCTAGTATTTATTTAATAATTGAAACAAGAATGCTTGCATTGTTAGAGCCCAGCCATTGTCACTGGATATGTGCAAGCCAATAAAGTGAGAGCAAAGGCATAGGAAATGTTCAGTATATTTTAGTCTGCTGCAATATTTGGTGAAAATGATTCAGAGCATATCTAAGTCCTCGGGGGTGGTCGGGGAAAACTGTTAAGCGTATGATGTTGATATATAAAGTGTATCTCTGAATTCCATACCATGACAATTACAAATAGAGGTCTTGCGTAAGACCTCAAGGAAGCACTACAGTAGATTGACACCATTCAGCCAGAATTACCATCTCAAAGCATTGTTCCTGATGTTTTCATGTGCTGACACAGTTGAATATAGGAGATTTTTTTTTTAATGTGCTGAAATTATGAATAACACTGGTTAATATTATTTTGTCAGAATGATGAGAAAGCATGCCCTTAAGAAGCTCTGTGGCTTAAGAGCCCTGTGGCTTTATTATTGCGGGTGAAAAGTATCAGTCGCAAGGGAATGGAGCAGACCTTTGTCAATGTTTGGTTTTTTTTTTTCCTGAGATATTTCTGAACACTGCCTCACTTTCAGTGAGAATCTTTGTGGGAAGCTGAGATTCCTACAAGGTTAGACAAAAGACTCTAAAAACAGAATTTATTTTGAAGTAATCTGAATGACTAATTAGGTGATCAATCTACAGCTTGGAGCAAGGCATCTGGAAGTAGCCAATACTCTGTTGCAAACTGAGAACTCAGGTGGAGTCTCACGACTGAACAGAGTTTTGCAAATTCTCATAATGAAATGTCGGACCTTCAGTGCAAGTTGCCCAGCTTCTGTAGAATCGGTTGAATTGTATCAGCGTACACCAGCTGAGGATTTCTCCCATGGACTTGTAACAACAGAAGCATGGACAGTAAGATAAACAAAATTGGTGTGCCAGGTTTCCTTTTTGGGAGCTACAGTTTATCTGGGAATTAAGCTTTAGCATTATAGGGGAGAAAAAGCCTTTTAAACATGAAAATAATTAATGAACTTTAAGCAGCAATTAAAGCAAACTTAAAAGTGGATAATCATGCCTTTCACTAGTAGTTCAGGTATAATGTGTTGTTTTTCTTTCAGAATGCTTGGTCAAAATGATTGAATTAAGAAAGGAAAGCAAGATAATAATAGCCTCCTACTTTAATTGTAAATACCAATTTCTACATCAAAGGCTTCATTTCTGCTTTTAATACGAAGCGAAGAATGTTTCCAGGATTTAATATTTTTTCCCAAGCCTATGTTTTTCAACTCCAGCATTCCAAAACCGATTCCACTCTCCCAATATGTGGTCTTTCATCACACTGTTAACTTTGAGAAAAGTCTTTCCAACGTTTCAGAAATTCTTTAATAGAATAAATGGTTACAGCTACAATAACTTCTAGCCCATGGGGGTTCATGTTTCTGATAGCTGAGGAGCAAACATCTTTTTATATGTTGAAAGAGAAGAATGACACATTCAAGTTGTGATATGTTTTATTGCCCGAGACTTCATCATGTTCGTTAGGCCTTGAAATTAAAGTTTCTTGTAAAACTGAATGTGCTTCTACTAAGATTTGCCTGGATAGATGCAAGAGCATAGTTGTACTGAAGACAAAACACCTATCTGTTCAGTACAGCCACATATGTTCAATTTTTAGGTTAAGTCAAAAGCTACTGTTTTCTGAAACATTAACATGGCTTTATGAATGGTAGATCAATATTATCATTAGTTTTCACATGTTCACTAGAGGGCCTTCTTCATGCTGGAGATGTGGGACAGAAAGCCTTGTTATATGCATTCTTTATAGCTCCTAGTAGAAACCTCATGACTATAGTTTTACAGCATGACTTATTTCTTCCTCGTTGTAACAACATGGAGAATGAGAGCTGAAAAGGTCTGGTGCCATTTTTTCTGCATCGACCAAAGCCTCAAGAGTCCTTCCATTAATTTCAGTGATTTGGTATCAGTGCATTTCAGAGACTGATTTGATGGCCTAGCACTATAAAAGGACTTCAAAAATTCTTCATGCTATTGTTGTAATTGCTGTTACTATTAAGAACTTTTTTAGTTATTCACTCATTTTTCATAACTATAAATCTAACTATCCCTAAGTGGATATTAGTGCCATGCTTTCTTAACGTTATTTGATGCTTCCAAGAAAAACCTTGATTTTTTGGAAAAAAAAAAAAAATTTTGACTTTTCTAAGTATGTGGGATGAAGAAGAAGAAAAAAATGAGAGGTTCCAAAAAAGCTATATCAAACTTTCCATCTTGTAGCAAATTGTATACAAATTTTCCATGACTGCAAAGTAGCTTTTTCCTCTTGCTGTAGTTTTGAATTGTTTTAAACCATGAATAGTAGCTTAAAAAGGAATAGCATTATGACAGAAAGGACCATATTGAGTACATTTAGCTAAATAAATAAACTCTCTAATCCTGAGTGATTTGATGGAACACCAAGATTTTCTGTGTTACCACCATTTAGAGTTTAGAATATATCACCCTCGCTTTTTTAAATTTCTAGATTTATACACACATATACTTGCACAACAAGTATGTGAATATGTAAATTGACAGCTGTGACAACTGTGGCACGTGTTGGAGACATGCAAGTAGAATTATTAATTCTGTTTGTTCTCAGTCTGAAATCTCTATAATTCTTTAGGAGGAAGGTACATTATCTAAGCCTCAAAATGAAACTGGTGTCTCTTATTCATAAAATCAACTAGGGAAGAATGTTGAACCTAGAGAATGGTGTTAGTAGTTAATACAGAAAGGAAATGGTGTCTGTACAACAGTCCCAGCAGTAATATAAAAATAGGAGTTCCGTGCTTTAGATTAATCTAACTAGACTAGATCTTTTTTCTTACTTACACCTTGCTAAATGTTCGTTCGATATGAGCTAAATGAGTAATCATTCAGAATGATACCTATAGACTAATAACATTCAAGAGCCCTTTGGTTAATTTTTTGGTTAGTGAATTGGGAAATTGTAGAGATGCACCATGAAAATACTGAAAATAAGTAAATTATGCTGGCTCAGCTGACATTAAAGCACTGGAATGAAACTGTACATTACTTAGAAGGATACCTTAAGGAGGTCAGTGTATTTTTCTTATATACTAAAGTCATTATGAGTGGTAACTTCCTAGGAAGTTTCTAGTGCCATGCAGCTGTTGACACTTGAAGTAGTTGTAGTGGAACCTGGGTATTTGCACTCCCATATTCTTGGAGCACATGCTTACAAGCAACTATTATAAAGTTCATACTACAGTGGCACAATTGCTGTATCAAGAGACAGCTTCATGCTGCTTCTGCTGGGACTAGAACTTGAGTGGAGTAATCAAGCTATTTTTCTCTATTTCATCTGGCTCTAATACCCATGGTTAAGGGTCAAGACCCTTAATCAATTCTCTGGGAGTCCTGTATATCTGATTTCATGCTGCCCTGACCCTTTCTACAGAGAATTCTTGCAATCTCTCGTCTACTGCTATTACCATCAAGAATTTCTGTTGGTACCCAGCAAAATGAGGTCAAGAGAACTGAAAGCAAATCAGGAAAAATCTCGTGCATTTTAGGTAATCACTGTTGTACTACAGTGGACACCTTGCAGGCACACCGAAAAAACAGTCTGAAGAACAGTTAGACAATGTTGTTTATTTTAGCAGCTCAACAAGAACAAAGTTACAATCTTGGAAGAAAGATATAGCAAAAAATTAACATATGTCCATTACCAATATAGGGGAAAAAACCTAAACCTTCATGGTACTTTGACTTAAGACTTAGGGGGAAAAAAAAAATCTTCCCAAAGAACTTTGGGAAACTGATGAAGGTCTCTGATGAGATCAAGAATGGGGAAAATCAAAACAAAGGAGAAGTCCCAAATGCAGAGTCAACAATAGCTTGCAAGGTGGAACTTTGTACCGTATGAGATGTCCCTGATATATTGCAGCTTTTTCTTACATCCAGTTATGTGAAGGATAATCCATGTTGTAACGTTAACTTTTGATCATTGCATACCTGCCCTCTTAGGCATCACTATTTGTAGTTGTGATTTCATACTGTTTCCATTTCCTTTCTAGTATTAGCAGGAGTTTCATAGTTTTCTGGCTTGGTATGGCATAGCATAATACTGGTAGTGTAAACATCTCCTTTACACAATGCCAAAGCTGTTGTATTACGAAGGTGTTGAGCAATGACTCCCGTTTGCAGATTTGGGCAGATTACAGGTCTGTCAAAAGAATAGATTAGATAGCTGTGGAAATAGTGGAAGCAGTGTTGATGGTTAATCGTATTGTAACAGAAGTACGTTGACTGGGGTGTGCGGGGGGAACACTGCGTGTTGAATGCATGTGAAATTCCTAGTGGGTGCATGTTCCTGATCAGGTGTCTCAGGAGACCCTGATCTAGAAAGACATATGAACTAGGAAGTGTGTTATTGCTGTTCTGTCCCCTTAATGTGAGTGGGTAAGTAGAAGCGCCGAGTCTTCATGACTACATATCATGGTGCTCTTATCCTGGCTCATTCGATCTGCACATCTAATAATACTCTTAACTACTATTGTTCGTGCCTCTTTCCTAGCGCATAGTGTGTAGGCTCTGGAGACGCATCCTTCTTAATGAGTTCTTCTGAGAACATTCTGTGGCTTCTTCCAATCAAGTATTCATTTCATTTATCCAGCATGGTTTTAAAATCTATATTCTAGTCTAATATTATTCAGGACATTTTAATATGAGGGAGTCTTGCAGCATTCATTTTGATGGAACAAAAATGGCTGTAAAATTATTGATAAAATTTAGAGTAAAGCCCGTCCTTACTGAAGCCAATGACAAAATCCCAAACACAGCAGTAAGGCCAGTGCTTGTGGTCTTAGACAAAATTTATTAAGATGTTTTAAAATCATACAGAATTTTATAACAAGGATAAATGTTTCAGTTAAAATCCCGAGGACAGGTCAAACAACATTTAGATAGAATCCTGTTCTCTATTAAAGTTCTACAGGGAAACCTCACATTTGAAAAGCTCTTATTACCAAATAAAATGAATATTCTTACTATCTTTAAAGGTCTGTTCACTTTTCTTTGCACAGGGTGACTTTGCTGATCAATGGATATTTAGTGTGTATGTGCTTTTCAGCCTTGAGAATAGGACATGAAATAGAACTTCAATGAGTTTTCCTCCTGTAAAGAGTTTTGGGTTGGATCTGCATTTTTTTTAAAGAGTATCTGGCTTTACATGTATACCAAAAAGAGCTTGACTTGCTATTGTTTTCCAGAGCCTTTGATAGTTTTGGTCCCTTCATCCATTATTATTTAAATATTACAGTGTTTTGTTGCTGTTGTTGCCCATGAAATTACTATCTGATCAGAAACAGATCAGAGGAAATTGTTATAGGTGGATATTTAAAAAGACTCCATTTGAAAGTGGGTTAGCCCTTATAACTATGATTTATATCGTCTTGGCCTGATTTGGGATAATAATGAAGGACCAGAGGCCAAAATAATCTTTTGGGAATGCTTTATCTCACAATTGCACTGGGCCAAGAATGTGAAGGGGGGATTAGCCATCCCCTGATAGGTGGTAGGGGCAGCTTTCTGAAAAGTAGGCACAGAATTTTGTTAAAAGGTGCATTTTTGCCCATATCCAACTGCAATGCGTAAGACCTGAGGTGATGAAATCTAACTGGAATCTAATTTAGTAAGCTTAGCCTTTGAGTTGTAATCAAAGGTTTGATTCCTCTAGCAAATTACTCGGGTTCTATGGCTTGGCTCTCTTTGTAGAGTGGGAATAGTGCTAACAGCCCATGCTGTGAAGGGACAAGGAAGCTGATACTGAGTGCCTCTCTGGACGCCTACCTATGCATGGTCCTTCTGGCTGTTTGTATGATCAGTACTGCTGTTCTGCATTACAACATCCATCCGCATTTCATGGCAATGTTGTTATATAATAGCCCTGGCATCCCTTGACTATGTTTTTTGTGTTCTCTTGGAAGTCTAAGTAAGTTAAAGTTGTTAATAAGAACTGACACTTCTATGACTCTGTTCATGAGGCTGCTCACATGCCGCACCAACACGGAGAGCTAAAATTCTGTAGAGAGAAGCTTTTTTTTCCTTCTGACAGCACTATCCAGAGACAGAAAAAAGTTATCTTGAAAAATGAGTGAGGCTTCTCTTTGCAAAATTTCACATAAATTGCTATCAGCAGAAAAATCTTTCCAAAACAAAAAGGCTTAAAACATTCATGCTGCCATTGTTTTGGCAATTAATGAAGCCTGAAGTTTAAATGAAGTTGAACTCAAACAAATTCATATTGTCCCCTTTAGAAGTATAAGGAAAAACAAAGTCATGAATAAAAGAGGTGATTGAGGAATTATTTTATATGATTAGATTATCAGTTCAAGATTATTCTGTCTGTCTTCATTGTTTTGGATATGATTCCCTTTTTCCTCTCCTCCATTTCTGGCTGAATAGTACTGTGCAACTCTGAAGGTCTTATAAAGTGAATAAAAAAGCAAGTTTAGGTATACTGATGAGGCCACAATTCCACTGTCTTAGGTATGCAGCTGACTTACAGAAGCCGCCTAAACAGCCTGAAGAAAAATAACACTGCCTTGAAACATAAGCCAAAATTTGAGCTTAACTTCTTTTTTAGATAGGACATATGTCAGGTACCTTTAACATATACCAGCCCACTTATATGATGTGTTAAGTCCCAGGGAAATGTAGATCTCTGGGTTCTACCTTTACCTGTCCACCACACAATTTATAGGGTATAGAATTCACTGGTTTGCTCTAGCTGCCTCTGGTGTGGAACTGAATAGGTATGTTTATTATTTAAGATAATACCTTACAGAAGTTAGTCCACAGAAATTAGTGGTTACCTGCCTAGCTGGTCACTTCAATGCATATATTCCATATTTACTTGTACATTCATATTTGCATGAGCAAAATTGAAGTCAGCTGACACTGTCATCCTGGTGATAATTACAAGAAAATTTCCTCATCATATGAAACTAAAGGGGAAATTATATTTTGACAGAATAGTCATCAAGGTAGAATTAGTACAGATTGAAACATGCCTGGGAAAATTAAGTTCATGCACCTGACAACTAGATTCATCTTTCTCAAAAATAGCATTGCATTTGCTTGCATACGGTGAAAGAAATCAGGAGACCCATGGCAAAACAGGACCTTTTTCTCCTTTGGATGAATTTGCTTGTAGAACAGGATATCTTATATAGCATACTAGAGATAATAAAATTCAAAATACTTATGAAAAGAGTTCTGCATGTCGCACTCAAAAGCTTTCTCATACTGTGTGTTCCTGTGTGTACCCTGAAAGTTCATGTCACAGTTACACAAAGGGAAAAAAATTGGAAGGAAGACGAGGATAATACTGTGAAGCTCAAGGATAATCTGCCTGTGAGTTGATATAAATAATTAACACACTGTTGGTATCTGCTGTTCAGACTGTAATTCAGTCTTCATCATAAGGGAAAAAAAGAGAACTCTATTTTTTCCAGGAAATTGTTAATAAGTGAAGGGATGGCCAAGTTTAGTGCACCCTCCTATAGATAGGTCACTTAGGAACTTGTAGGCATCATCAATGTACGAGTGCCACTTACGAACTTGAATATTTATGGGAAAGAACTACTATTTCTCTCTGAATGGTGTAGTAAACTATGTCAATTCAAAAGTGCCATGGTGGTGGAGGGGAAGAAGCCATTTTGGTGATATGATTTTTGGAAGACAGCATTTGAAAGCAAAAAACCCCACAGAAATGCCTTTATTAGAAAGCTTGATGTAGAGTTCTGTTTTCATTTATTCAGCAATCATGGGGATTAGAACAGAAAATTCAAATAAAATCAAATAGGGTGGATCAAAACACCTGTGGCTACTTAATTTTGTAATTTGATGATTATTTAAAATTATTTAAAATTATGGCAGATTTCTTGCATGGAGCCCAATTAATACCTTTTGTAATGAAGTGGAAGTGACAGAGTAAACCTAGCAACCTGGGCTTCTAATTGCTCAGAATTTTCTCTCTCTCTCTGTCTTTTTTTTTTTTTTTTTTTCCTTTTCTTTTTCTTTTTTTCCAAGTACCTACAAAGACTTCAGGGAGAATCCTTAGATCTGATTTACTGGGTTCAATGCAATGGAAACTGGGTGCTTTCTGCTGGTGCGTATTACATGATAGATCTTAGCAGTTGACTGAGTTTACCAGTTTCATTTGAAAATGTGTGGGTCAAGTTCTCCATCCTTGTTGTACCTCTAGAGGCTGTGTACTGCAAACTGTTAGAGCTGCACTTGATTTTTCTCTTCAGAATATTTCCTGAATTAGACTTGCTAACAGGTTATTCATTTCCACACTAGGAAACACAGTTTACAAACTGTGAAACAGATCAGCCTGTCTGTAGCCTTGTCCTTCTTCTTTATGGTTCCACTACTTGGAAAGAAGATGTGTGGTTTGTGTTTTTTCCCCTCTTGTTTTTACTCTTTACCATGAGAAGATGTTGCAGGGAAGAAAAAGCAAAATTTATGTGCTTCAGGCTCCTGAATTATACCTCTGTTCCAGGGCAATGTATCTCAAGGGTAATGCTAAGTATATGCATATAGGGACAGCAGGCTATGTCCTACAAACAGTAGTTTACGTCTTCTGGAAGTATGCAAGATTTCTGATGCTTGGACTCCTTTCAGGTGCTTGAAAACATCCATCCCTGTTTCTGAGTGGCCATGGCACTATGGTGAAATAGGTCCAGCCCCAAAGAGGATTTAGATCTTCAGCTCAGTATTTGCCCTTTGCCGGTGCATGACCTTGACTGTAAGAATTTTGTTTTGAGGTTTAACAGAAAGGCTGTGTTAACTGGTGTAGAAGCTGAGCAGTGTTGGCGTAGATTGAGATCTTTTGATGTGAAAACACAAGCATTCACTTACAGAAGGAGATCTGTAGTCTCTTCATTTTTATGATCTTGACAGTGGAAACTGTGTTTTGTGTCTGCTTCCCTTCCTTTCCTTACCTTCATGCACTGTGGTTGTATCTGTCTCTGAAATAACTTGTCTCTTAGCTGTAACAAAGGCAAAGAGCGTCTATTGCTTGAGCTGCTAGCATTTACTAATACAGGATGACAAAAGCCTGATTAAGCTAAGAAAGGAGACCATATTAAGAATAAATAAAGAATGATTTGAAGATAGATCCTTTAAACCTGCTGTTGTAATGCGAGGAAGAGACAGAGGGATAACATACCACCTTCTAAATCCACAGCTCATTTGCACCTCAGCTGAGACTGATTTCTAGGCAACTGCCAGACAGATGCTGTCCTCCTTTGTGTTTGTCCACCTCTAAAAGAGGATGAAACCCGGCCAGGTGAAGGGTATGTTATGCAAAGCAGGACTGTGAAAGATCCGATCATGAGCAGTGCAGACGGTGTAAAACGAGAAGTACTGTCTGAACGAGCCACTGGCCTCGGAGGCACAAATGCCTTCAACTTTTTCTCAGCAGGTGGCACTATTGAGCTTACCATGTTAGCAGAGCTGGTTCCTCCCTAGATTTCTCCCTCCCCCCTCCCCGCTTTTTTTTTTAAATTTTATTTTAATATCATGGTGATGCATTCTGCATGTGTCTTAAACTGCAAGTCATGACAGGGTGTTGTTGTACCACTTTAAGTGCTGAGGGCAGCAAAAACACTGTACAGGAACAAGGTTTCTCACATTGTTCATGCTGGAAGTCCATTTATTTCTGCTATCAGAATAAAAACCATTCTGATTCTGAGTAGAGCCTATTTGTATTATATTTTTAATGACTAATTCCATTCCTTAGTTCAAAGAAATTGCATGTATATTGATAGAATACATAATGGCACAGCAAACAGAGTTATGGACAGAGTTTAAGATGGCTAAAGTCCTCTCAGCATCTTGCCCTATGCTCTAGATGCAAAATACATCCTACAGGGGGACCTACATGGTCTTTATGAATGTTGGCCCCAGCCTTGTAAGTAGCTGCCTCCCAAGCAACCTATTGCCAACACTTCCAGTGTCATTCTGCAGAAGTACTAATGTATGAAATGCTTTTAAGACTAGGAACATTGTGGTTACTGTAGTTACATTTTTTAGTTTCCCTGCACCAGTCAAACCAGTTTCCAATGGTTGAATGCTCACCCCTGCTGGTTCACAAGCTAAGAGATCTTAGGGTCGTTATTGATGTAAAACTGAACATAATGAAGGTCTAATCTGCTAAAGTTGATTTGTATTACAGCAAGATTTGGGTTTAAAGGAGCTACCTATTCCTCATTCATTCTTATGTGGTTACTGTCTGAATTAGCTGCTTCTATTTAAAAGAAATATCAGCTAATTCAGATCTGTGTACTTTTTTTTTTACTTGAAAAGAGCAGGGCCAATGGCAGATGATGAATAAGAAGAATCAGGAATAACAACTAAGAATAATTACCCCTGCAAACAGTTCCTCAGTGTAATTTGTAGGAGACAGTCTACATTAAGACTCAAGAGGAAAAAGAAAGAAGAAAGACAGTCACTTGAAAATGCTTACAGCTGGAATGTTAGTATTCTTAGCAGGTAAATAATAACATCCTTCATACATCCTCATTTATGTGCATAACACTTCACAAGTAAAATATAGGTTCCACAAGGCAATTAAATGTGTCTATGTTCAGCATTTCCACCCAGGGGTTACCTCCACTGTTTTTTATGTAGATCACATCCACTCTGGGGTAAACTATGCCCATGACACAATACAACGGAGATGTGTCTAAGTTATTCCTGTGCATATATTGTGATGTCTTACTCATTATTTTTAACACCTTTTTTCTGCAAATGTCAGCTATATTCCTATACTTAATAACGTAAAGCAAGAGCACATCGCAGATTATGTGTTCAGTTTTGCTTGACTTTGTATGGGTAAGTAAGAAGTGAAAAGTGACTAAGAGGCATGGTATGTGCAGTTCTGATTGTGGCCTATCCTTAGCTGCTTGAAAACATGGGTGTGGTCATGATACATTAAAAATGTATTACGGAATAATACTGATCGCTTTCAGCAAGGATCTTGATCTGTTGACCTATCAGATACTGCCTAGGTTTTTTACTTCATGAAAAAGAGAGTATGTTTCTTTACTACTCACTTCTGAGACACTAGCAGCTTTTCAGACAGGTATTCCATCTAGCTGGAGATTCGAAAGATATAGGCGTTTTAGAGCAGATGTTTCAGCAACATCCGGTGTGACTAATCATGGGTAATTGCTTCAGCAACTAAGAGATCCTACTGGAATATCAGAATTTATCCTTTCTTAAGACCAGTAAGAAATAATCAAACTGCAGAGATGGTGCCCAGAGGTATGAAACATGACATGTTTCAAGGATCTGTCTCCAAACCTTTGTTGCTCAAAGGACATGTGAAGCCTCTAGACAAAATTGTTTCCTAACACAGCATAGAATAACATCAGCACTCTCATAATGCACAGCTGTGTATCTTGTACCCCGTGGAGTTTAGTCTCTGCTCTGGAGAATTGCTTACATGACATTGCCATCTGGATGCATACAAATTATTTTGTTCTTAGTTTTATAAAAACATTAGCCTGTCTGTGGAGGGGAGGTCATTCAGGGTGTCTTTATCACCGTGTACATAAACACATGTTCCCTTTCCAGACAAGCTTACAATGTATTGTTGCAAGGACACAAAAAATAGTGATGCTATAGATATGTAAAGAATGTAGTAGTTTGCCTACTTTATTTTACTAGTGAAGTCTGTCATTGCAGCAAGCCTCTTCTAATTGTCTGTCACTTGTTGCAAACTACATCTGTTCTATGGTAAGCCCAGTTTGCTGGACATGGTATGAAAATACCTCAAACTGTACATTTTGGCTGTCCTATGCTCTTATTTGTCCCATGCTGACCTTGCAACTACAAGACATCCTCCTCATAAGCATAGTTCTTGATTTATTGCAATTGCCCTTCAGTCAGGCTTCCAGCAGAGTAGCTGCTCTGCTTATGCTTCCTCAGAGTTCAGGGACATGTTTGCTCTCTGGTTTTGAACAGTCCTGAACAGATTACACAGATATTGTCTTCTTTATATTGGCTGCCTATTAATTAGCAAACAGACTGTAACAAGTGTAAGTAAGGGGTAATAGAAAACAAAGAATATTGTCCAATTTTTGTTGGTTTGTTTTGTTTTGTGGTTTGGTTTTATTTTGGCAGGGGAGGGTGACTTATTTTATCTTCTTTTAAGAAAAGTATTTAATGAAAAAATGTGTTAGGACATGTTTGTATGTGCAATTTATGCCTCAGGAATTTGGCAGGTTGTGTGGGTATGCTGAGATGTTTGCCAACCTCAGAAAAGAAATTGTGTTTTCCTGTATTACTGATGGTCAGTGAGGAGAGGGTGTTTGCCACCTTCAAATCCTTTTGTTCATGGGATACATTTTTCCCCCAAGCAATTAAAAGGTAATGATGATAGCAGTGCTGTGACATTTGAGATTTCAAATTCTTTTTGGGAAAAAGTCTCAAAACATCAAAGCACTTCACACTCTTTATCTGTGTCATCCTGACAGCTGCTCTTGGGCAATATATTTAATCCCAATTTACACACAGAGAAACTGAGGCACAAATCGGGAGATTAAATATACTAAGTCTTAGTTATACCAGAAAACTACAGCTTCGCTACAGCTGTCTGAGCCACAGTTTGGGAATGTGCGAAAGGAGGAATTTCTGTTGGATATGTGGTTTGCCTGCAGTCACACAGAATCATAGAAATTTTGGCTGGGAAGGATCTTTGGTGATCATGAAGTCCCAAGTTTCTGCTCAAAATAGGACTTTGGCCAACAGTAGATCAGGCTAGTTGAGGTTTTGTCTAGCTGAGTCTCAAAAAACCTCTAAAGCTGGAGATTCCTCAGCCTCTCTGGTCACCTGTTCCGGTGCTGTGCCATCCTCCCATGAAACTGTTTTTCTTTTATGTCCAGCCTGTACTTGCTGATGTGCAATTTGCAAGTGTATTCAAAGACTTGAGAAAGGGGTGATGCCTGGCAGAGATACCTGTTGGCCCTCCTACCACAGAGGAAGAAGTTCCATTAAAAACTGCCTCTCCTTTGGCTGCTTAAAGACCCATGAGTGCTTAAGCTTAGACAGTTCTTTTATTCTTCCCTATCTGATGAAAAAGTAAACAGACATTTAGGCTGTTTGGAGAATGAAAACTGAAAAGAAATATCAGGTGAAAATATGGAAAAACTGTTTCTCCATTGTCCTGTCACGAAACTGAGTCTGCCAGAACAATGAAGTTGTTTAGTCATGTCAGAATAATAAAAGGACTATCCTGCTTGATCATCCCTGGTTTGTAAATAAGATGAGTATTAGTATCATTGCTATTTATTTTTTCATGACCACATAACTTGTTAAACATCAAAGTATGAGTCCATTCCAGGCCCTATTTATTGCACCATCAACCAACTAAAGAACTTAGAGGGACTAAAAAGTTGACAGGTTCAGACATGTCTCTACTTACTTATGTATTCAGCAGCTCAGTGAAGAATGTTGGGTTGATCTTAGTACAGCAGCTGCAAGCCATTTGATTGGAAAACAGCAGGTAAGATGATGTGGAAATGACCCTCATACATACTACATACAGCACAGACTGTCCATGCTACTGAAGAAATGGACAAGTAGCAGATCTGGACAATTAGCTGCAGAAGTAGAATTAATATGACTGGTTAGGAAGTTTCAGAAAAAGGTGTTCTTAGAATAAGTACTCTTAGAAAAAGAGAGAATAAAGAAGAATATTTCTCAGGTTGCTGTCATGCTTCTGTCATTTTAACCTTTGACAGCAACTCAACAGCACTGTGCGTGAAGTATATTTCCCTACTGGTTCATAGTACTTAACTGTTGAGGTCTACTGAAACATTAATTCCACCTTGAGCTCAAATTAAGGCTTAAATTCTTGAAACTGACACCAACATGTGACAGGTTACGAAATGGAGCTAACGTATGCTTCTTTATTTAGAAGACATTAAGTAAGAGAGGTGATGGATTTGGGGGACCCATGCGACCTTTTAGAGACAGGAATACTGAAACCTTCTTGCTATTCTCATTTTGTCAAAAGAATACAGAACAAGAGAAATACATACAAAAAGATAGCTGATGTTGTTTCTTCATCTCTTACAAGTTTTGGATGATGTCAACAGACTATATTAAGCTAAGAAATGCTGGTGTAGTCTCTTAATTAAATAAACCACTATCACTGAAAGTATTCAAGACTCACTCTTACCCTTGGTCTCTCCAAGATATACTAGGTTGTGTGGCCTCAGAAAGAGGTAGCAAGCAAATATGGTTGCTGTTACAGTATGGTACTCTTTTTTTCTTTTTTTTCTTTTTTTTCT
>NW_009194048.1:0-326 GCF_000690835.1 Fulmarus glacialis
CTGCCCAGGGAACTGGGCCATACTGGTCCGATGCTGTCCAGGGAACTGGGACATACTGGGCCAATACTGCCCAGGGAACTGGGCTATACTGGTCCAATACTGTTGAGCAAACTGGGCTGTACTGGTCTGATATTGCCCAGGGAACTGGGCCATACTGGTCTGACAGAACCCCCAGGACTGGGCATTACTGGTCCAAGGCTGCCAAGGAAACTGGGCATTACTGGTCCCATATTGGCCAGGGAACTGGGAGATACTGGTTTGAGACTGCCTGGGGACTGGGCAATACTGGTCCATATTGCTCAGGGATTGGAGGGGGAGGGGGGTGT
>NW_009194049.1:0-588 GCF_000690835.1 Fulmarus glacialis
CTACATTTCCCAAATAATTTAACAGGAAAAATTGGAAAAATGGATTTGAAAGATTTAAACCATTTTAAAATGCTTTTACTGTTCTTTTTTTTTTAAACCGTTTTAAAATGGTTTAAAAGATTTAAACAGCTTTTCCTGTTGAATTCCATGGAAAAGTTGGAAAAACCCCACAGGAGTTGAGGGGAAAGCTGGAAAACCCAACAGGTTTTCAGGGGAAAAGTTGGAAAAACCAATTTTTTTCCTGTTAAAAAGTGCAAAAAAGCAGCAGGGTTTAACAGGAAAAGTTGGAAAACCAGGATTTTTTTCTCCCAATTTTTCCCCTTCAATCCTGCCCCTTTTTTCTACTTTTCGCCCTTAAAACCTGCTATTTTTTCCCAACTTTCCCCCTTCAATCCTGCCCTGTTTTTCCCACTAAAAAAAAAAACCACCATTTCCCCCCCAAATTTCCCTCGCCGCAGGGTTTTTCCAAGCGATGGACGTGGACCAGGACGGTGTCGTCACCTTCGATTTGCTGCAGGTACCTGTGGGTGCTGCGTGGGGCTGACACCCCCCCGACACCTTCCTCACACCCTCCTCCTCCTCCCGCAG
>NW_009194049.1:722-1047 GCF_000690835.1 Fulmarus glacialis
TTTTTTGAATCAAAAAGAAAGGGGGGGGGGTGTGTGAAGGCATTGTGGCCACCCCCAACCAGGACACGGGGCTCCCCCCGCGCTTCGCCAAAGAAACACCCCTTTCCTCGCCTCTCGCACGGCTGTTTTGGGGGGAATTCTCACAGTTTTTGTGCCTCTTCTTACCGAAGGAGCCCGGGGTGGGGGTGACACCGGGTCTCATCCGATTTCCGGGCCCCCCGACGCGGCCGCCATCGCCTCTCGCTTCCGCGCTCTTTCCCAGCGCCTCAGTCAGGGATCTTTTGCCTAGTGGGTGCCATAATGGTGTTTTTTTTAATTGTATAAA
>NW_009194050.1:0-343 GCF_000690835.1 Fulmarus glacialis
CGTGCCGGGAGCTCGCCGCGCCGGCAGGAGCCGAGCTGCTGTCACAGCCTGTGCTTCCTCCCTCCGCGCCGCTCGGCGCTCACCGGCTGAGCGATCACATGAGCCCCTTGTTCGGAGCCTTTGTCTCTCATCTCCTGTGCCGAGGAGCTGCGTTTCGGGAAGCCCCTGTAACCTCTGGCCATAGACCACGCGGAGATGCTGAAATAGGATTATTTGTCCCATTTATCCTCCCTGGGGTGGGTTTGTGAAAGTCTTCTGTGCTTGGCAATACGTATAAACCCCCTGGTTCGTTTGAGGGAGATGAGCTGTATTAATTATTAACTGAATCAGCACCGGCAGCTGC
>NW_009194050.1:431-780 GCF_000690835.1 Fulmarus glacialis
CAGGGGCTGGAGGGAGGGAGTTTGGTGCCAGCAGGTTTTCAGGGAGACTGAACCTGCAGCAGAAAAACCCTTCAAAAAGCGACACCAAATTTGTGGTGGCTCCGGGATTCGGGTTTCCAGGGCAGGGTTTGCACTGGCACTGGGGGAGTCACATCTCCGGTGGCCACGTAGGGTCACTGGGGATGGGGACAGCGGCAAGTCAGCGGCATCTGGGTCGGAGCATCGTGCTCCGGGTTGCAGAACGGAGGTCCTGGAGAATGAAAAGTGTTGGACACCCGTGGGAGGTGACAAATGACAGCAAAGCGATACAGGTGCCACCGACTCCCGGCAAACCGGGGCCTGGGCCGAG
>NW_009194051.1:0-228 GCF_000690835.1 Fulmarus glacialis
ACCTCCCCGCTCTCGCTCCAGCCCAGCCCGGTCTGGGCAGGCCCTGCAGAACGAAATGGAGGGCAGTGACAGTGTCTCTCTGGCGGGCATGCTCAGGATGTCCTGATGCCAGGCAGTCCGCAGCCCCCGGGCCAGGCCCGCTCACCAGCACAGCACAGAGTCCTGGCCCGGGAGCTCCTCAGGCAGCTCCTGCTGCCCCCGTGTCAGGACCGCCTGCTCCGAGCTGGG
>NW_009194051.1:646-1758 GCF_000690835.1 Fulmarus glacialis
TGTGCTTGCTGTGGCCCCTGGGGTGGCAGAGCTCTCGTTTGCTGGTTCATACCCAAATGTAGGATATTATCTCTGGGTGGCAGCACGATGGACAGGCTCGTGTTCAGGGGCCTCCATTCACTGCTGACTCCCTGGCACGCGCCATCCCTGCAGATCCCCGTACTATCCTGGCAGCTCCCAAGTCCCTCCAGAAAAACATTCACCTGCCATCAGCCCTGTCACATGCTGTAGAGCCCCAGGAAGGTTAATTGGAGACCATTCGCCATCTGCATGGGCACTGGCCACCAACAAGCCAAACCTGAACCAGCCCTAAGTCCCTAGAAGGCCATACTGGGACCCTCATCTCATCACACTGAGCCCATGGAGAAACAAGCAAAGCAAGGAGTCTCTTTGGAGTCTATTCCTTGGGCAGGTTCTTGAGAGAAACTTTGGAACAAGACCTGAGCCTTCAGGGACTGTACCAAGGAGATCCCCTTTCATGGTTGAACTGCTGTTATGGAGGCCAGCTCTGTCACAGAAGTGCTCCTTCCCTGTCCCTGCCTGTGGTCACAGGACTGCCACACCACAGGACTGCGACCAAGCTGTCAGAGCACTCAGGCCTTACACCAACACAAGGGCTCAGAAGGAGAGTGTGGAAATGGAAAAAGAGCAGCTCCGGACAGACCAAGCGCTGGTGCTCCCTGGCAGTGCTGCTGTGCCGGGACTCTTTTCCCCTCCACCTCTGCACACAGGAACTGCCCTGCAGCTCCACAGAAGGTCTCAGGGGAAGGATCTCAGACAAACAAGTGGCTACAGGGTCCTTAATTTTGTTTAAATGCACAGAGAGCACGGTTCCTCCTTTACACAGTCTGTAACAGGTAGACAGTGACTTAGAAGAGGGATGAATAATAACATTTTGTTGTGCACAACATTATCACAAGAAAAACAGAAATCCCACCTCCACCCTCACAACCAAAAACTTTAGAAGGCAGGCTGGGGCTGTAATGAGTTACATTATGAATGCTACGCAGAAGAAAACAGGCAATTTATTGCTTCTGAAAAACATCCAGTCATCCTTTTCCTCAGGGCATCCTTGATCTCCTGATTCCTCATGCTGTAGATGAGGGGGTTCA
>NW_009194052.1:0-7007 GCF_000690835.1 Fulmarus glacialis
TTTTCCAACCTTAATGATTCTATGATTGGGAGGGTGGGGAGAAGGGGAGAGGAGTCTGAGAGATGGGTATGATCTCTAAGTTTGCTGTATTGTGGTGCTGGCTTTAATTAGAATTGGTCTTGCTTCCAGGTCCTCTGTGCTGTGGCAAGTAACACCGTGCCTGGGAGATCGAGTGGCCACAGTGCAGCATCCTTCTCGTAGAAAAAGAGGTTCTTGTGGAACGGCTGTTCTCCGTATCCTCATGGAAGTTTAATCCTTACCTCTCTGTACCTGCATCCCTCCCTGCGGCTAATTATTCGTATCTGAATAGAATAAACTAAAATCTCCTGCTGTGCTTTGGCACTTTGGAGGTCCTTGGCTGCCTCCTCCCAAGAGGTGAGTCAGTTGGCTCTCTCGCGGTGGCTAGGAGAGCTGGAGGGGCGGCTCTGCGTCTCGGATCCCGAGCCGTCGGACTGAGCGCAGGGGGATTAAATCTGAGATGCAGAAAGACACGGCTCGGGAGCAAAGTCAAAGTGAAGCCAATGTCCATCTGCGCCGTGGGCCTTATTTTTTCCCATCAAATAATGCTTTACACTATGTATTTCTCAGATGGCTTTAATCACACATGCAGGAGAAATACCTAGATATACAACCTGTGAATCTGTCATCTAAAAATTCCTATTTTCATTTTTGCTGCTGTTTATACAGAAGGTACAGAAGGTCTGTGCTGGCGATCGCTTTCTGATCGTGGATGCAATCAAAGACCATCCTTTAAAATTTCCACCACAGAATCCCTTCAGCCAAGCCCGCGGCCGTTGTTCAGGTTGGCTTTTTTTAGCTTCCATTTCTGGGCCGAAGGCTCAAAGAAGAAGGAAATAGGTGAGATGAGAGCACAGGCTCCAGCAAAGAGGAAGGAGCAGACATATGTCTGGGTGTAGTCATACAGCCACCCTGCAGGAGAAAAGATTGTTATTAAGGCTGTTGGATTTTTCTTACTGAAAAAATCATTTTGGGAGGTGGGCGGCAAGCAAAGGATGTGTGTTCTCATTTAAGAATTCCTCAGATATTTTCTTTTAAGTTATCTTAACCCTTTGTGTGCCTGCTGCTGTGCAGCATTTACGTGGACAGTTAGGACTAGCCATTGGTATAATAGGCAAACTTGTAGGTCGTGCTTCCCAGAGCTAGCCTCTCCTGATCCTTGCAGTGGACATGGATTTTAATTTGATTGAATTTAATCCCTGACATTTTTTCCTGTTTAAATAAATGGACCAAAAGTAGCTGCTGCAGCAGATGGAAGATGCCATTGGACTAATGAGCTGACTTGCATGTGTTGGTGTCTGCAACACCTGGGCTGCAAACTCCAGATTCTCCAGCCTTGCCTTCTTGTGAGCAGACCCAGTTTAATGCAACCTGACTAATATGAGAGATCTCAGGCCAGGAGCTTGAAGTGAACTTGCTTAAAAGTAGCTTTGTGAGCACTTAAAAGGAAAACCTAAATTCCATAAAGACTCGGGAATCTGCGAGGGGGCAGGTCACCTTTTAAAATGACCTCAAAGTGTTTTGTTTAGTTATGGCGTATCATCTTGTGTCTAGGCAATCATTTAAAGGTGGATAATTTCTTCATGTGAATCTAAAATACACGAAGCGATGGGAGTTGCTGCTGCACGTAATAAAAACCTTAATATACTCCTAAATCTGGCATGGGATAGTTGGATGTCTGAGGTGGGTTAGCAGCTCAGCCAGATCTACTGCTGGCCTAAAATGCGATTCCTCCGGTGACATCCGTGGACTTGCCTGATTTACACAAATGGCAGATCTGGCCCAAATTTGGGATTCTTAAAACCAGCTCTGGTTAGGAAGGGAAATAATATCGTCCCCCGAGATCCTGGTCTCAGCCGTGCAGAAGCGTTGCTGCTGCTGTTACCTGCGATTGCCGCGGCTGTGAGTAGGGAAGGAAACGGTGCCGGTAAAATTTGGGGATCTGTGACAAACCAGAGGTGCTGGCATTTTCCTTGCTGTAGATTTACACGGCTGCAGGAGGGTTTTATAAAACAGAGGAAAGGCTGCGGGCTCTACCCTGGTTTCAGTTTCTGTTGGCTCATGCCTTTCTCAGGGGGAGTTTCAGCTCCGTTTTTTTTTCTCAGGGATATCGTGTGAGCCACGGCGCAGGCAAAGACGGAGCTTGCCTTGTCAGAAAGGAGGATCCTGTGGCGCTGGACTTGGTGACGTGGGTGGCTCTCCCGTGACCCTGGTGTTTTTGCAGAGTGGTTTATTCTCAAAGGTGGGATCTATTTTTGCTGTCTGAAAGTCTGTGGGATTTGGACAGGAGAAGGGATGCTAACGTCATCCTTTGTAAGATGTACAGGACAGAGTGCTCCAGTTGTGGAGCTCTGATTTATTTAAATTATTTTTTAAATATCCTTCAGGATATTTTTAAATTTTTTTTTGTTTTTTTTCTATAAGCTCTACTTGGTCCTGAAAGACCAGCATTGCCTCCTCGCCGGCAGCACAGCGACCACCTTCCACCACATGACACCCCAGCCTTTTAAAGCACCTACGGTGTCTGTGCCCCCACTTCCCCATCTGAAAAAAAAAAAATCATTCCCGCTGCAGAAAGCTGAATTAGAAGCTCCTGGTGTGTAACTTCAGCAAAGCAGCAGTTTTGTAAGCCATGCAGGTAAATCCCTGGCACCCAAGTGGTCCAAACTAAACATCCACGGCACCTACCCGTGCTGCGGGCTGTGGTCAGGCTGGTTAAATTGCGCTGCCGATCTGTAGTCAGAAGTTTTGTTTATTCCTGATGCCCTAAGTAGCGATACCTAGTGTGAAGGTGCAGGTAAAATTTAGATGAGAGCGTCTAAATGCAGGTGCCAGCACAGCTTTCAAATACCTCCATCCGCTCCCCTTTCACCACCCAAATTTGCTGGGGCTGGTGTTTGTGTGCTGGTTGCTGGAATCTGTTCTGTAATTTTGGATTACATTTGTTTTATTTCTTTTTTCGTTTGATTTACTGATTTGTACTGCTTATGGAAATAAAATGTACTCTTCTCTCCTTAGCTTGCTTGTGGCTTGCCAAAATAATGTTTGTTCTGTCTTGTTCTGTTTTGGTTTTGGGTTTTTTTCGGCATGGCAGAAGCCTCCAGTGGTGCTGGCAGATGAGGAGCTATGAAGGAGCCTTCAAACTTCTCACCCTGGGCTTTCGGTCGGGCCGGCCGCCTCCGGATTTAAGGGCTTTTAGTTAAACAGATTTACAGGTAAGTCACCTTTTCGTTGCATTGCGATTAGGCTTTGTTCTAGTATGCAAAATAAGCATTTTAACCTTTGCGATTCTCGTTATGCCTTGGATTTCACTGCATAAAAACACTTGAGTTTTATAAAATTGTAATTCTAAAGTCAAGGTTTCAGAGAGGTCAGCAGCAGTCAGAGGCACTAAACCCCAGCGTCTCACATAGCATTTAAATCCTGTTCTGTATTCTGCAAGGAGCTTTTGGATGCTTAGAGTTAATCAGTAGCTTTGGTCATATTCAGTTTTCACACTTAATACGGCTGTATTGGAAGAGAAAATTGCAGAATTTATCTTGGATCACAAACCTAGATCCTGAACTCTGAGTTGTTTCCCTCTCCTGCTGCCTACAGTGAGATGGATCAGTGAGAGTTTTGCTTCTTGGCTTTATTTGGCCTTTATTTATCCCACCAGTATTAAGAAGACTGATTTCTGTGGAGGGCTCTTTGCAGGAAACCTGCTTGCTTTACAAAATCCAGAAGTGTTCACAGGGTGAGTGGTTAGCGCTTTCAGAAAGCAAAAAGCTTCCAATTAGCAAAAATACATTGGAAGCGGATGAAACTATAACTGCTATCTTAGAGTGTATGATGCATGGATAAGAGATAGCCAAGTTATTTAGCTCTTTTCATACTGTATATTACCGTGTCGGGCAATTTACTGCGATGGTTGTACAGGGATTGCTTTCTGGTGGACATACATCTTGTATCAGCAGAAGAGATCTTATCCGAGACAGGCTATGTATCACTGTGACAGCGTAAAGCACGCTGTCAATGAAACGCTTTAGGTGCTCGAAATTGCATCCATATACAGAGTTTTGCCAACCTAGAAATATTGATTAGGGAAATCAAATTTTTTCACATGCTCGCGGTACAGCAGCGTTGCTAAAACTTTGCACGGAGCTGGTATTTACAGGATCCTTGGCAGCTTCGAGCAAAGTGCCTCTGCAGGCGTGGGGCAGCTGATAGCGGAGGGCAGGAAGCAATAAATGAAGAACAAGTTGCCAGGTTTTATTCAGGGTACGTTTGCTAGGTGAGTGAAGGGCCATCGTTCACACTGGTATTTGACCTTGCAGCTTTTTCTAGTTTGTTTGCATCGTAAGGACCTAGGAAGAGCTCAGATCCTGTTTCCAGCTATGAGGTATGGCCAAAGGGTCATCAGGGAAAGGAAAAGCTTTGTCCTGGCCAAGATGCTCGGAGGAGAACAAGTCCCTTGCTCGTAAGCAAAGACTGGAGACACTTTCAAGCGCTTGAAATCTGCCAGATACTCAAAACTGCCTTGGTTTTCTGGCAGAGGGAGAAGAGGAAAGGCTTTTCATCCTCCTTATCTTTGGGCCCAGGAGCTCTTGTGGCTGAGCCGCGTAATCTTCTCCAAAACAAGAGATTACTGAGACTTCTCCGTATGGTTCAGTGCCTCTGCTTGGTGGGACTGCTGCTGAGCCCGTCCTTGCTTTACCTTCCTCTCCTTGTCTCTCCTCCAGTCCCTGTTCCAAGTTCAGTGTTATAATGCCCTGCTGGGGGTAAAATCCGTGGTAACGTGCTCGTTACTCTTCTGCTGTGGTCAGGGTTAAAATGTGTGCGTGGGGTTTAGCCTCCTTTTTTCCATGCAGCTTTTTTCCAAACTGCTAGTTGGGTTTTGCAAATTCATGGAGCAAAATATTGGCTGTGTATGATAAGTTTCTCAAATATGTTTGTTGTTTTTTTTTTTTTCCCCCCGCTTGGACAGAAAAACCATCCTTGGATGCATATGGGTGGGAAAGTGAACCAGGAGCGTGTTTTATCACTGGATGTCTGCAGTGGGTATATGTAATATGCAACATTAGAGTTACCTGCTAGAGGAGGTCCGCCGACGGCTGCTATCCCAGCAAAGAAGGCAGCAAACCCCAAGTAGCTGTGGAGTTTTTGCACACCCACTAGATCTACCTGTTTGTAAAACATAATGGATAATTATTGATTGAGTTCATATGAATGCGCAAGCACAAGAGGGTTGGGTTTTTTTTTTCTTTCCGGGGAGTTTCCTCTTCAGCTGCAGTTTTGAAAGGACTTTGCACCTGTAGGTCTGATCCAGTCTGGAATCCGCTCGCCTCCTTAAGGCCAGCGTGGAAATTACTAGGATGCAAGATGCTTTTCTGCCTTCCAGCTGCTTGGGCATCTCCCGAAACTAGTAACGCTGCTAAGACTTTGAGGAAGGTGTTTTAAACTCTGAATTCCTTCCCAGAAAGAAATACCAAATTGTGATGATGCCTCCCTATCCAGATCCTGCCGTAACCGGTCTGTGCGCGTTATAGATAATTCTGGGATCGGGAGCAGGTCTTAGCACTAGTGAGGGGGGAATCAGGATGAATCCCTTTGTTTCCTATCAGCTGGAGCAGTCTCCTTCAGAAAGGAGGACGTGGAAGGTGATTAGCAGAGCCAGGTCATTAAAAATCTACAATAAACTCCCAGTGCTTCTGTTGCATCTGGGCTGTGGATACCAGTAAGTGGGTTGGAGAGGAGATTTGGGGCTCTCCAGTGGCTCAAACTGGGAAGGGGAGAGCCCTCTCATGCAGGTCTGCAACAGCCCAGGGGAATTCAGCTTTAAGAAAGGGTTTTCAGATAATTTTGGAACACTGTTGGAAATGCCACATTTCTTAATGAAATATCCTACTCACCAGCACAGGGAGGACCAGAGCCATGAACCCACCGCAGAAAACGGCGAAGGCCACCGCGTAGGTCATGAGTAACGGGAAGGTGGTGGCCAGAGGACAGAGCAGGTTGGTGATGCCGCCGAGGACAAGGTAAGCCACGTGGTAGTGATACTTCTTGGTCCAGTTCTGGTCGGCAACCCAGCCCGAGAGCAGCTGGCTGACCATCTCCGTGATGCCTGGGGGGAAGAGGAGTTCACCGGAGCCTCAAAGATGACTTTATTTTTATTTATTTTGCTGTTTTGCACTGCGTTGCTCTGAAACGCATCCTGATTCCACCTGCTGCTCGCTGTAAGAACGTGACCACAAAGGGCTGAAACGCCGGGAAGTTACAGGAAGGCGTTTTTAGGCTGTTGTAAAATTCACGCTTTTTTGTTTTTACTTCACCTTGGTGCCTGCTATTGCCAAGTGCCTGTGGATGCACTAAAGTGGTCTGTAAAAATTCAATTAAGGGCTGTGCACTCAGCAGAAAACTCTGAAACGCCCTTCAGTAAAAATTGGAAAGATAAGCTTGGTGTTCAGTCTCTTTTTCAAGCTAGAGAAAAAGCAGAATATTGAGAAGAAATATCCTTATGAGATTTTAATTTTTATAAAGAAGCAAAGGAGGACAGAAGACCAGCATTTTTGTAAAGGCTTGGGAAACTTTTGATACTTGGATTTTACATTTCTCAATATGTTTTTATGAACTAAAGATCAGAGGAGTGCTCACTGTCAGCTAATATCTTGCTGACCACTGTGTCCCTCCTACTCTTAATTCAAAACATCAGATTAATTCCTGTGCTCTCCTTCTAGAGTCCTTGACAGGGTACGTCATTTCTAAATATTATATGGCAGTGTAGAAGTAAAATTTATTTTTGTACAATAAATTATTTTATGATGACTGGGGTTGCAGCCGCTTTCTTAACCCGATGCGACTTTAGTGTTAATCCCTGCTTATAATCAGGCGTGTTGTTATTTCTCGGGGCTGGGGATTGTTTTTTTTTCCCTTGGAGGTGAATGTGCCAAATCCAAATGGCTAGATCCAAGTTAATGTGTGGGGGTTTTTTTTCCCCAATATTGAATTTT
>NW_009194052.1:7054-14445 GCF_000690835.1 Fulmarus glacialis
GAGTGACTCTGGATTTCTGTGGCTTGTGGGTTTAAGCAAAGCAGGGGCCGTGGTGGGAAGGCTTTGGGAGGACAGATAGCACCTATGTAATTGGAAACTTGTGTTTGTTCGGTGCAGCGAGGGTGGGGGATCATCTAGCTTAGGTTGAGAGAACCACCCACCATGTGAGAGCGACTTTGTACATCTACAGAAGGCGACGCTATATATACAGAAGGGGGGTAAGGGCTGTGAGCTAAACCTCTTCCATGAAGATTTATTCTAGGACATATTTGGGACTATTTCTTGGCAAGATTTGTGTTGCTTTTCTTTCCTATTTTGGTATCATTGTAATTATAAATGGGTTTAAAAGATTCTTTTGCCTACCAGCCACTGAAATGAGGTAAGAGGCATCCATGCTGCTTATGCCCAGCGTCCTGGCTCTTGCTACCAGGTGGAACATGGGCACGAAGTAGGCCAAGTGGCTGAACAAAAAAGACCACGTGAAAATGCCGAAGATGGGATCCTTCAGTGGGGAGAAGTCGAGGAGAGGCTGTGAATTTTCTTTTTCAGTCAGTGGAAGGGATTTGTAGCTTCTCTTGGCCTCGGTGGCTATTTCTGGTGAGCAGCTGTCCATGGGGGGTTTCTCAAACCCTTCCAAAGCCGACGAATTCTCTGGACCAGACACATCTCTGCCGTGGGGCACCATGACTCCCTCCGTGGTGGGAAGGTCCTGTGCACTGCGAAGCTGTATTTCCCTGTGAGTGATTTCATCCAAGCATCCATCAAGGGTTTCTGAATCCTTCTTTGCCATTAAAGACCCACGGTCTTGATTTTTAGCAGAGCAGCGTTGAGGCGGCCGGGTGCTGACGGGTGACAGCAGCATGCTGGAAGGCACGAGGTTTAACATGATGCCTCCGAAAATCAGGAGAGTACCTGAGGGAAGACAGAAGATGCTTTTTTTCTTGGAATGGGAGAGGAGGAGCAGTAGGGAATCTTTCTAGAACAGGGTGTACTTTGTATTGAACATGGAGAAAGCTCTGTCAGAAGGAGGAGGTATCTTACAGGAGTTTTTAATTCCTGTTTTTCTAGCTGGAAGTCCCTTTCGCTGTGATGCACGCGACAAATCCAGAGCTACCTCTGGGATTTGGGAGTTTTCGTTTTCCCTCATTAGAAGTCCAGTACACGTGATGGACCTTCAGGATGGCCGGAAAAAGTGTAGTAAAAGTAGGGATTTTCAGTTTTGGTTTTGGTTTCTGAGGTCTCTGTATTGACTCTGATTTAACTTTAATGACTGATTAAGTGTTTAATCATTAACCAGATGTCCCCAAACTATCCTAGAAGAGACAGAGTTGTTCCTCGGTGCATCCAATTTTAATTTTTAAAAAGATCCTCTTATCCTGCCCAGATATCCTCAAACGCCCTCTTAGTACTGATGAATTTGGATAAACGGGAGATGTGCTCACCTTGCCAGCCATAAAAATCGATGAGAAGTTGAGTGAACGGCGCTATTAGAAACGTCAGCCCCATCCCGGAGCGGGCGATGGCGTTGGAGAAAGCCAGCCGCGTCCTGCAGCGCTTGGCCGTCATCACCGCAGCCGCCTGGTAAAGGCAGGCGAACCCCATACCTGCGGGAAGGGGAGAAATAAGATGTTCATGCCCCAAAAGGTGACTGCTTCAGGTTGTGAGCTTTAGGGATTCAAAGTCATGCCATCCCCAGCTCCTTGTCCTCATAGAAGAACTGCTCTGCAGGGTTCCTGAGCTGCAAGCGGGGGGATTTTTGCTGGTGCAGTCAGTGGAGAACAAGATTCACGCGTGGTATTTAGTATCTGGGGTTTTTGAGGCTCTGCACTTTTAGTAAGGGATTTTAAAAGGCCAGGATTCATGTCAGGTCCAGGAAAAAAAGCAAGGTTAGTTTGGTCTAGCATGTTGAAACTGGTATTTTATGCTCCTGAGCATGAAGCTTTGGGGTTGCACACAACGTCTCATAGATAGGAGCTGGGGATGCTTTACTATTAAAGGAACCGCCTGGTTTAACATTAAAGGAGCTGCTTTTACTCATCGTGCACAGGAAAATCTCTGCCCGACTGCGAGTCGCAGGCTGCTCACCCAGGAGAAGTCCCATGGAGACGCAGAGGAAGGGGACGCTGGTGGCCTGCGTGCTCAGCAGGCAGCCCCCTCCCACCAGGCCGGCCCCGATGATGGAGGTCGGCCGCTCGCCCAGCCTCCTGCAGACCACGGCCACGAGCGGGGCTGGAAGGGAAAGGAGGGAGAAATCTCAGGCTGGAGATGACAAATGACGCTTTGCAGGGCTTGGGAACTTTTATTGGGGTCATTGCATCTGGTGGCCCAGCGAGTGGTCCATGTTGCCACCCTGGGAGGGAGGGGGTGGGACAAGAAATTTGGGATGGGTTAATACTCAAGAGCACCAGGAGAGCAGCCAAGGGACCTTGCCTCGTACCTTGGGAGCTCGGGGGACGGGGCAGGGGAAGGAATCAAAGCCCAAACTTTCAGATGTCCCCAGCCTGCTTCCTAATGCACACCACACTCAGCGGCCGTGAATTATTCAGCAACGGGCTTGCTCGGAGGCATTAATATTGGTGTCAGGGGTGAGGCTTCACTCTGAATGTATATAATAAACCTGCTATAGCGAGGCCTCGTGACACACGCGATCCCCATCCTTGGACCGTGCTCATGCTAAGACGCGGGTGGGTACCAGCCGTGCCCGGCTTGCAGCAGTCTGGGAAGGACATCGGATCTGCAGAGCATCCTCAGTGCCCCTATATCGAAGCAAATGGGCTTGAGGTTGAAGCGCTGTCCCCATCCTTACGGATGCCAGCTCACCTCCTAAGAAGCGCAGGGAGGACATGATGGAGCCGATCCAGCTGACTTGCTCGGAGGAGCCCCCCACCTCCTCTTGGAAAGCCACAAAGAAAATCCCAAAGGTCTTGAGCATCCCCATCACGAGTACGTTGACCTGAATTGGAAGCAGACGGAGATGAGATGCCATAGGGGCCAGGCGGGAGGGAAAGCTTTTCCTTCTGCTTTTCTCGTGAGGATAATTTGTTGTGTTTGGGGAGAAACAAACTGGGACACGTTAACTGGTGTAGCGTGTGTTGGGGAACATCAGCAGCATGGACTGGTGGTGGCCACGCTGTGGTTTATTAACAGACTCTCAACAAACCTTCTGTGCAAACTGGGTTTTCCAAAGAAAAGGAACAAAATAAGACCAGAGCCTGACTCTTGTAGGGTTTTTTTTGCTCTGTAAGTTATTTTTTTTAATACTAAAAAATAATCTAAATGGGTCTGAGCCCTCTGAAAGAGCACAAGGAGTTGATGAGGTGTTGAGGGGAGCAGGGATGGACGGTAGCTGGTGCGATTTCCCAGGCTGGCCCTGCCACGGGGGCAAAGGACGGGTTGTGTCCTCAGTGTTAACTCCCTCCCTCCTTCTCGGTAGTGGGTGGTTAATGATTGGCAGCGATGGAGTGGGAGCGGGGAAAGCTTTCCTGCGCTTCCCAGCTTTCCTAGCTGGGGGACGGCATCTTCATCACTGATGGGAAGATGGTGTGTGGTATTAAAGCCCGTAGCATGGAGAAATTAGTGCCTTTAAGTGATGTCGAGATGCCCGGTCCTTCTGAGAGAGCATAACCGAGCGTGTGCGTGCTGCCTGCACCCTGTGCTGCTCCTGCGGTCGGTCCCTGGGGACCCATCTCAGCTCCGATCCTCCGCTGCCCCAAGATGGGATCTCACCCTTACCGAAGGTACGAGACACCCCTTTGGGGTTTGACACCCCGGTGATGGTGTGGATGAGTAGGGAAAAGTCATCTTATCGTTGCAAGCTGCCTTTTGGCCCTGGGCTGCAGGTTGGGCACCTTTATTTACATCAGCTGAGATGTTTTGAGGTGGCATTTCCTAGGGGAAGGTGTGTGTCTGCTCAGCCTGCAGTGAAACGGGTGATGGCACTCGGTGTAGCAAAGCACCGCTGATTTTTTTGCCCTTGGCTGGGTGGGATCAGCCTGTCCTCTCCTCTGCTCTGTGTGAGTGAGACTCGAGACTTTCTATCTGCCCCAGCTTCAGGAGGGTTCAGTTGAATTTCTTCTCTGCTTACCAGGAAGAAGTGAAACACCACTCCCCATGCCCACCCTCCGTCCGCAGCTTTGGTGCCTGGGTTCCTCCCGGCTGCTGGAGCCTCCGGCTCTTCCTCCTTCCTTTCCCCTGGAAATGAGAATTTCAGGACACATTAACACCTTGCTCCGTTGCTGTTTCAATTCAAAAACTGCTCCCGTGAAAGCATCAGCTGCCTTTGAACCCTTTGGCTGTTAATGGCGTAGGCACCAGTATTTCGCGTTCAACTTGCAAAAGCTTTTGAGGGTGGGCGAAGCTTTTATCGACCTTTTTGCCAACAGACGTTAAGTTGCACATGATCACTGTCTGCGAGCAGTTTAATATCCTTTCTCTTTCCCACCAAATTACTGCAACCGCTTAAGCTTTAAGGGATTTTAAGTGACAAGCACCTTACCGCTGCTTTAGAGCGGATAGTTTGGCTGGTTTGTGCCCGAAGTTGGGGGTCACCGTCTATCTGTATCCATCTTTGAGCTCCTGGGGGAAGCTCTCCCTTCCCCTCCTTCTCTGCTCATCTCCCTTCCATCCTCTCGCCCATCCCGCACCTCCGGCAGCGGCAGGATCCTGCCCGCGGGAGCGGCTGGACCCTAGAGCAGTCGGGGCTGATGAACCTGAAACTTTTCCTTACCGCCTTGCTGCTGCATGCTGGCAAATCCTCCCTGAAACAGTCGATTGCAAAGAGGAATCGTCTCTTCATTTACTCCAGCAACTAAATCCCCCCTTCCTGACTCAGCACCCCGAAGTCTGGTCCTTCATTCGCCTCCGGTGAGGACGACGGTGTCCGTCCTTCCCGACAAGCCCCAAAGCGGGACATGGAGCCCGGCAAGCGCTGGGCCTGTGTGGACAGAGCCCGTCCTCCTCCTCCCCGGAGGCAGAGCCCGGCTTGCGGGGCCCCAAGGCCAGGAGTCCCTCCCCTTCCCCAGCCGGGAGCAGGAAAACCCGGAGCTTTCGGAGCAGAAATCCTGTTGGGAGGAAAGAGGAGGGGAAGCCTGCAAGGGTTGTAGCCCCAGGCAAAGCCCTGGGTCTTGCCAGACGTTGAGCGGAGCAGTAGGTGGCAATGGTGGACTGAAGCCAAGCCTGGGGCTGCTGGTGGCTGCAGGGGAGCGGAGCCTTGTCCCTGCCTGTTCTGCCTGTCCTGCCCGCCCTGCCTCTGCTGCCCGGCCCCTGGCCCGGGAAACTGCGTCATTTAGGAGGGGACAGTCTGGAAAGCTTTAGGTTTTCCAGCTAAGATGCTCGGCAGCTGGAGTGGAGCAGCCTTGCTACCGCAGCCCTTGAGCGGAGCTGGTAGTTGAGCGGGATTTGAGTTGGCTCCGTGCCTCTATTGTAAATATGCACAAACTCCCGGGTAAATACAGCCCTCACGCTTCCTCCCCCCGTTTCGGGTGACCTGTCACCCCAATCGGCGTTCCTGAGGTCAGATAAAATTGCAGGATCATGATACCGATCTCCGCTCCCCTCCCTTGGCAGAGAAGGCAATGCTCCGTCTTACTGGCAGAGCTTTCCCTATAGTAGGACTTCTAATATGGGCATTAAGCTTTTATTTAACTGGAATGGTTTTTGCAGTGAATATGGTTTAAGGGCTTGAAGGACAGGGGGTTCGGCAGGCGGGGGTGCTGGCGGCAGCAGCATCTGGTGCAGCATCTGTACTGGGAGCTGTCGGATGTCCGGGAGGAAACGCTCGGGCTTGAGCTGCTCCCAGCTCTGTGGGCGGTCAGGGAGAGGGGAGAACAGGGACCCCTCAACACCGCCGCAGAGCTCAGACACACCAACTCCTGCTGCCGAGGCCGGGTCGTTACGCAGAATTAACACTGACCTCGACAGGCGCGGAGCCCGCGCCGGGCAGGCTCGTCCCTCCTGCCTGTTTCATGCGAGCAATGCCTGCGAGCCCGTGAAGGTCGCTGACAAGGGGAGCTGCTCCTTGTAGTAAAGTCAAAGCAGCGTGAATGTCGTTTTGTCTCTGACCCAGCCCCGTTTGTTAGCTCATGCTCTGCCGTGAAGCTTCCCTTCCGCTTTACATGTGGAGAGCTGTAGGCCAGCTCCTTTTTATTCCCTTATTTATAGGAAGCATTTGAGTGGAGCAGATTTTCAAGGGGAAAGCCTTTCCGCAGGATTGTTTCCCTGCACCGTTTCAAATGCTCGACTCTGTAAGAAGAAGGGAAGCCTGGATTTGTGAGGATGTTGTCAACATCCATTTACAGTTCCCACAGGGACCAGCCAGCACAGGCAGGGCCCGCACTTTTAGGTTTGAACTTCAATCCAAGGCACAGCAAGCAAGTAACTCTCACACAGGACGTTTAACTAGAGGAGGCTAAACATTTCCTAGGAGAAATTCCTTGGAAAGTGTTTGTGCCTTTTCCACTGGAGGAGCCTCCATTAATTCAAATCTTTGTGCACTGCTCCTTTTCTCTAGAGAAATGCTAATGAAGAAGGGATTGGGAGAAGTTACCTCACTTGGCTTCGGAAACAAGGCAAAGCAATGGGCAACAGTTTTCACAGCAGGAGCAAAAAGAAGCCAAGGCGTGTTTTTGCAGGTCATTTATTGATTTCTCCAACAAATAAGGCCACACACACATATACACCTCGTAGTATCTGATCATTACACGAGCTTGGTGAGTGACCCACGTTTCATCCTCAGCAGCACAAGTGGTAAAATGTGAGTTGGAGACCCCGATAGCTGCACAGGAGCTGTTAAGTGGAGAGGGAGAGCCTTCAGCCCAGATTTGGTACTACAAGCACATTCTGCGCTGGAGCAGCAGAGGAGAGCAGTTGTCCAGTGAGGAGGAGCTGGGCCGGAGGTGGGAGTGAAGCGCTGTGCGTGTTCCCGAGGGTCAGGATGCTAGCTTGTGCACTGCTACAGTAATGCTGTCGTGCTTCTGGATCATGATATTCCTAGAACAAGAAAAGTGCTGAGGCAGTGATGAAGAAATGCTGACGTGGGTGGGAAACTGGACGGGGGTATCATTCAGTGGCTGCAGCAACCCGCAGCTCTGTGTAAGACCTGGTGGTTGCTGCATCTCTTCTGCCCACATGAACAGTGCTGGAGAAGTCTTTGCCTACCACACTGGCTGGCTACAGCACGGGCTTCGTCATCTGTGGGGATCCCAAGCGTGGAAGAAGTATAAAGCTGAAACCCTGAAAGGTTTCCTACGGCTTTTACGGTTCCTGCTCCTTGAGGTCCCATTAATCTACTGAATTCACATGCCTGTGGCAGTGACTACCTTCCCCCCACGCCTTCAGAGATGGGGCTTCCCCCACGTCTGCCAGTTTAAAATCATAGAATCATTAAGATTGGA
>NW_009194053.1:0-497 GCF_000690835.1 Fulmarus glacialis
CCAGCACCGGACATTGTCTGGGTCTTCCGAGGCCTGGTCGTTGTCCAGGTCACTGTAGACTGCCTTCCTCCATGGTGGTCCACTTCCCCTGGTAGATCCTCCTTGGAGGGACACTTCTCCTTCACGCCCCGGAGGAGCCACCTCCGGCGGCTGCGTGCAGCAGCCCTCCTCCTGGTCTCCCTGTTGATGGGACGGTCCCTCTTGAGGGACCCCAGCTGCTACACTTCCCGGCCCTCCAGAGCAAGGCCGCTGGCCCCCATGTCCCAGCACTGGAGCAGCCAGGCGGTGAGCCGCTCACCCGGCCGGTGGGTGAAATCTTTCCGCGCCTCTCACACCTCGCCGGGGAAGACGCGACAGGCGGTTTCCACCTCCCACCTGCCTTCTGCCACTCCCTGGGGCTGCCCCACTGCCTCCTCCTCCTCGTCCCTCACCACAAGGGTGGACCTCTGCTTTTGCTGCTTCTCCTCGGAGCTAGCTGACAGCCAGGTCTCTGTGGT
>NW_009194053.1:589-15935 GCF_000690835.1 Fulmarus glacialis
CATGTCCATTTGCATGTGCTTGGACGCAGAGGCCAGCTTGTCCCCGTGAAGCTGCTGGAGGAAGGCCCGGTAGGCGTAGGCCAGGCCCCAGCACAGCGCCAGGAGCTGCTGTCTCTTCTCGGCGTAGACGAGACAACCGGCCTTCAGGTGCTCCGCCACCTCGGCAGGCCTGAACTCCCACACTGTCGGGGGTGAAAACTGCCGCAGGCACCTGCCCAAGCCCTCCCACACCCCTTCCCACCCAGGAATCGGCTGCCCCGGGGCGCATCCCTCGGTCTCACCCCCCGCCGGGGGGTCCCCAAAGGCACCGCCAAGGCCCAAACCGGGACCGCTGGGCTGGGGGTCCGAGGTGGTGGCAGCAGGTGGTGGACAGCGGGGGGCTGCGGGGATGCTGTCGTTACCCTCACCAGCAGTGGCCACCTTCAAAACCAGGCTGACAGCACACAGCAGTATGAGCATTCCCATTGCACAAGGATGCTTAAGAAGCCAAAGGTCCACTGCAGCTCGGCCAGGAAGACTTGTCCCTTGGGGAGAAGAGGAGGAAGGTGTAATTGACGATTGCCTCCACAGGATGGTCCCCAGAACGGTGGGACGGCAACGCTGCAGAGGCCAAACGCCAGGCTCAAGGCCACTTTTATCGTAAGTCCCCCTGGGCAAAACACAGCAACACAGCAAACAGCAAAGGCTGAAAGCAGATGTTAGCAATCTCTGCCAAGTAACTGCCACACAGCTATAAATTCAGTCTGACATGCTCCGATCAAATCCGTCATTATCTCAACCCCCTCCTCAAGCCCCACATTGGGTGCCAAAAAGGACGGTGGTGGGTTGACCCCAGCCACCAGCAAAGCACCCACACAGCTGCTTGCTCACTCCCAACCCCTGCAGTGGGGCTGGGGAAAAGATAGGAAGAGCAAAAGCGAGAAAACTTGTGAGTTAAGATAGAGACAGTTTAAAAAGTAAAGAAAGGAAAGAAAAAAACCCAGGAAATTCAAAGGCAGTCACTCACCAGCTTCCACAAGCAGATGGATGCCCAGTCTCTGAGCAATGGCCACCTAGGAAGACAAAACCCCTGAAGCCAAAGCCCTGCCTCTTCTTTGTCTACCTTAGCTTTTGTAGCTGAGCATGATGTTATATGGCATGGAATATCTCTTGGGCCAGTTCGGGCTAGCTGTCCCGGCTCTGTCCCCTCCCAGCTTCTTGCCTGCCCCCGGCCAAGTTGCTGGGGGGGCAGAGTGGGAAAAAGAAAACCTTGAAGCTGTGCAAGCAGATAGCCAAAACACCTGTGTGTTACCAACACTGTTTTAGCCACAAATCCAAAGCACAGCATCCCAGGGGTTGTGAAGAAAGTTAACTCCATCCCAGCTGGACCTGGTACAGATAAACACATATACACCTATAAATGCATACAATACATAGATATATGCACCTGTATATGTATATACAAAACGTGTGTGGTACACAGTGAGTGCTGGAGGCAGAGGTGGCACAGATGAGGCAACTTCCCTCTGCAACACGAACGAGAGAGCCAAGCTTGCTTTCAGGTCTCATGCTTGCTGCTGGGGGTGGCAGCTCCCCCAGGCTTAGCAGGGTTACAGCCCACAAGGCGCAGCCCAGTGAGCCCTAAGTTAATCCTCAGCTCTTGCAAACACCAGTGAGCACGCCGTTGGATGACAGCAATGCCTTGCTGTAACTAGTTCAGTTAGTCAATACTCAATTAATTCAAGCTTTTCCATGTCAGATAGAGGCAAGAGTAATAGCACGTTAATTAAATTTAAAAGCCGTGTCCTGAAAAGGCAATCAAGTGAGCTCAAAAGGCACAGGGAATGCAGGGATAAGAGCTGACAAGCTACATCAGTTTTCAACTGATTTAATTTTTTCCCTTTGGTTTAAAGTGTCAGACAGAGAGTACTCAGCTGAGAATCGCAATGAGATCAAGACTGTCATTTTTTTCCTCTGTGATCTCGGACAAGTCACTCTTATCAGTAAAATTAAGATGATACTATGCTACTTGGGAAGTAGCTGCAGGATTACATCCACGTTCTCAGTGTGGGTACAAAGGTACAGTGCAATGAGCCCCAGCATCACCCGTGGGAAACACTTTGGGAAGGTCTGTGGAGCAGGCATCAAAATAATCCTGCAAAGGCCATCGCGAAGTCTTAGGTTTCATTCTAGTAGCACAGCTAATGGGGCTTCTTAACAGGTCTTCTGCACTCCCATTTAAAAAAATCAATACCCTTAAGCTCAGTAATTCTAGCAAGACATTTACCAAGAGAACAAAAATCTACAGGACGCTTTTTTCACAAATTGCAGGATGAGAAGCTTTCAGGGCCCTTCCCGGAGCAGAAGCGGGTCGCTGTTAGTGAGCTTAGGGTCACAGAGATTCCCCTCAGTGCTTCCCGATAAATCATACAAGAACCAGCTCTTCTGCAGTTGCAGGTGGGGAGGAGCGAGGGGAGAAGAAGAATATAGTTCTGGGGGTTAAAAGAAAAAAGAGAAGGTGCCACTACCAGGTTTCTCTTTACAAAAGCAAATTTCAAAAGTCAATGGTAAAACTTGGTGCTCAAAGCAGTGACACTTTCTCCTGAAAAGATTATCAGCTAAAAGTGGACGGTTTTACAGAGTTTAACCAAACACTATCTGCAGTAGGGAATTTGCAATTTTGCAGCTGCAGAAAGCCAGTTCCCACCCCATAACGGTCAGAGGCTATGGCTAACACATTCACAGGCTTATATTCACAAATACTTTCAAAGAGAGCAGGAAGCCATAGGTAGGATTTGTCCAGGATTTTAGTACGTATGCAGAGCCTGTATAAATTGTGCAGTTTTGGCTTGACAATTTTGAGACTTTTTAAAGACAATTTAAAGACTATTTCAATAAGTTCCCTTTTCTTCTGGTACCTATGTCTGTGTCTACATCTGCAAGTAGCACAATCTCTGCAGAGCAAAGCAGTTGGTGCTGAGGACCGGATGGCCACACCACACGTGCTCCAGCGGTTGTTACTTCAGACTAGCTTTAGTCTGGTCCCAGCGACTGGTGGTATGTTTGTCACCGGCGTGCATTAGGGGCACTCCCAGAGCACGCCTTCAAGTTTAATTTCACCCAAAAGGTTCACATGCTCAAAGCCCGCTCTACTATGCAAACCAAAGCACAGCAGGTGAGGACTATCAAGAGATTCTCTCCATAAACACATGCTTGATCCTAAATTAAAAAACCCACACACCCTAACACCCCCGCCCATCTGAGTTATCAATATTCACAGTCATGTTAGTTTGCTTGACTATTTCCTGGAGGAATAATGAGATATAAAAACATCTTACTTCAACTGAAATAATTGACATTCTTTGATAACCCAATTTTGCTGTTGTCAGTAGGACACCTGCAAGCCAAAGAGCACTTGATTCAGAAGACAAAACATTGGGAATAAATATGAGTGACTATATCACAGTGTTACTGCATTCCTTTTGCAAAAGTTTACATTTTATGGAACTTCCGAAAAGCCACCAGTGCTAGCTCACACCCATAAATCCCAGTAGGATACATCCAACTGCCCATACATTTTTAGGCTGCAGGCTGGAAGGAAAGAACAATATACTTGCAGCTTAGCTTATTGAGAATTTAAATTCTTTTATTGTTTTAAGCATTTCAGTAATATTAACCTGTATTTCAGATAGTACTAGAATTGAAAAGTTACAAACTGCCAACAGCATTCTTACTGCAGAAAGAAAGAAAGAAGCAGGAAGGAAGAAAGGAAGGAAGAAAGGAAAGAAGGAAAGACGGAAAGAAGGAAAGAAGGAAGGAAAAAGTGAAGAAAGAAAGAGAAGGACAACCAATTATATAGTTTCCAAAGAAAACCGTGGTTTCAGGGAGGGTTTGCAGTCTATATTAGACCACAAAAATGACTTTAACTTGTTGGTAAGCTGCTGAAGACTTTCGATTGCAGAACACTGTTTCATGAGCAAAGCAGTTGGATTTCTCCCCTAGGATTAGTATGAACTTTAAGTTTTAAACACCGTTCCTGGAAATGGAGGCCCGGTTTATCCAGTGTTCTTGTAACTGGCATTGCAGACCCTTCCCACTCCCTCCTCAAACCCCGCAGCGCAGCGGCTCGGGGGCGGCCCCACGGCGGCGCGGCAGACAGGCCAACGCTGCCCCCTAGCGGTGCCTCGCCGCCACTGACTGGCAGGGGCGCACGCAGCAAAAAGGATCCTTGGCTTTGCGGTACAAGGATTTCACGTATTAGCTTGAAGAGTCGTTAAAAACAACATAGTAGTTTTTAAATTGCTATAAAGGTTGGCACCCTGGGGCTTTCTTCGAGGGAAAGCATATCACCTATTTGATGAGTCTGCTGTCACATTTAGGAAGGCACCTCTTTCTCCAGCTACATCCAGAAGAGAGGATTTACTCGATAGG
This sequence comes from Fulmarus glacialis, assembly GCF_000690835.1. NCBI lineage: Eukaryota > Metazoa > Chordata > Aves > Procellariiformes > Procellariidae > Fulmarus > Fulmarus glacialis. The sequence continues at coordinate 5,000 of NW_009194053.1, forward strand.
TTGGTTGCTCAAGCCTGAGCACATCCCCTCATTTTGCCAGTGTGGGGACAAAGTCGCAGCTGGGTGCTCTTACGCTGCAGAGCTGAAGGGGAAACAACCTAGAACCAGCTACGTGACTCAGCAGGCGAATTCAGGGCACAGCCTGAGCACTTGGCCGTCACATTAGGCGAACGGAGAGCTCGCACCCCAGAAGGCACGACTGCCAGGACAGCAAAAAGCATTGCTGTATGAAGTTTCACCCACTGCCCAGTGGAGAGGCTAGGCTGAGGAAGAGTCTGTCTGAGCTCCACTAACACAGTCACATTCACCAAGGGGTTCTGCAATGACTAATTCTCCAGTCATTCTCACTCATCGCTCATCTGAAAGAGACACTAATCAAGTTGACCTGCCAGCTTAGTTAGCCTCTCTCTGTACTCAGGCCTCCTCTGACCGGGTGGCCTGCTAGTGAGCGAGCACCAGCCCTCTGGCCTGAAGGTCTCCTGTGGTCATAAACAATGCAAGGCACCAGTTAAAGCTCTTTGAAGATGATACACATAAGTGCAGGGATTTACAGCTGACAATGCAGGATCCAAGCAGAAATTGAGTTGCTGTCCCTTTCTTTATCTCTGAAATTAAAACATAAGCGGTGTGATGCAGGTTTTTGTTTGCTACATTTCAGAGTCCTGAAACTATCTTGCACCTTGATGCAGAAATTAATACACACTTGATTACACTTGGTTCTTCCAAAGGAGCAGTGCAAGGAAAGCCTGTATTCACACAAGAATGAAAAGCCTGTCTCTTTTAAGAGGGAAATACACTCAATCTATCTGGCTTTTATTATTTCCAAAGACCCACACAGAAGTCTCACAGTCAGAAGTCTGCATCGTGTGGGCAGACTTGTCATGACACCTTCTTCAGTTTGTCTGTTTGTCAGTTCACAATAAAACTGAGTTTTGAAGCTGAGAATGTTTTGGTGCAAGAATTTTTATTCTTTCTTCCTCCTCAAGCCTGCACATCAGCAACTGGAGGCCTCTGTGCTTGTGCTGCCTTGCTTGGAGCACCACGTGGTGCTAGCCAACAGTGCTGACCAGCTCAGCTTTAAGGACACATTCGCACAAGAGCGTGCAGTGCTATTTTAAGTTTCCAGATTCTCCTGGAAACCTGTGTAAGTGGTAGGTATATACCCATTTCAGGCTCATTGAAGCACAGTGCAGACTAATGGTTCACGGGTAAGGGAATCCCAGATGACATCTATAGCAATTATTTAAGGTATCGTTAAGGGTTTGAGCCTCCCTTTTAGAATATGGTAAAGGAATGTTAGACTGCTCTTCTGTTTTCTTCTCCCAGCTCCAGTATTCTTCTGCAGTAAAGAAGGAATGTCTGGGTATGTTAGCGCTGTGTCTCCCCCTAATTCCCACTGTATCAGACTTTCATTACAATATGAGGGTACCTATCAGGGAGCTTAGACTTACTCATTGTACAGGCAACTCAGATCAGAGAAGCTGACAGTTGTCCCCGGGATGAAAGTGTCACCAAGGCAGCAAGATTTTGCTGGACAAAGCAGTTCAATTTGGCTTTTAACTTAGAAATCGAAAAATTCATTCACAGATAACACGGCACAAAAGGTTTACCCTTCATTTGAGCATTTCCGGAAAAAAACCCAGAAGCATAGAAACCCAGTTAATAAATGCACTATTGTTAGCCTTGATCCCTCAGCAAGCACAATGGATGCACTGTACTTGCCAGGTTACAGAAGAGGGTGCGGAGCAAAATTATTTGTCCTTCAAACCTTGAGAACTCTGGCATTCGCTGTGCAGAGGGAGCGGAGAGATTCCAGACATACCATCATCGAGTGCCTCAACTGGAAACTCCTGCAAAAGATGCATTATTCAGCTGTATTCAGATTAATCACTACCTAAGGCTCCTAAATAATATTAACATTATATTAACATTTTGGTCAAAGGCATTAATGAAAATAACACAGATCAAGAGCTTTTTCTGCTAATCATCCCTCTAAAAAAATCCACTGAAAATTAGACCCAGGACTTACCATATACTACTTGATATAGATCAAGTAGCTGGCATATATTCCTAAAATTCAAAAAAGCTGCAGTTTGGCCAGAAGCACACACTGCTATTTCATGGGTTAGCTAGATATTAACTAGTCCTTATGGCTGTAGAGAAGATAATAATTCAGAAACATTAATATTCTTTTTACAGGAGACCACCTTCTTGTGCAATGCTAAGATGAGTCATTGCAACAGCCCCAAATCCCATCAGTACGCAAAAGCAAAAAAAAAAAAAAAAAGCGATGCAGTAATTTTCCCATGAGCTGAACAAGTGTAAGAAACAACTGCTGGGCAGCACCCCACACTGATGGGATCCATCAGGAGATCCAGGACTGAGGACTTTCTTCTCAGTTCAGGCTATAGGAACTTCTTCCAAAGTTGTGGAAACACAACTATCCAGTAAACAGATGAAGGAGAGAATCTTACAGGAAATATGCTGCTGTGGCTCTGACTCCATTAGGTAATAGAAATGAAAACAATATTGAGATAGAAAATACCCCGAGGAGGTAGGAAACCAATTTGTGAAATTACAAGTACAGAAAACATGTGACGTAGAAGTAACCATTTAACCATAAAAATAAAATGTGACTGAAAAGGACTTAGAGATGGTCATTAAGTCCATCTTGCTGAAACAAGGACAGGAATCCCGTTCCTTGGCATGCACAAATACTTGAGAAAGACAGTTGGTTTTGCTTTGAATCAAAGGCATGTCTTGTAAGAAATTTTGACAGTCCTTTGCTAGGACAGTTTACCATGATGACTCTCTCTGACCTCCCATTCAGCTCCTTCCCATGACAAGGAGACAACTGAAGTGAAACTGGAGTTTTCTCCAAGTCTTTATTAAAGACTCCAGTGTACAACCACAGCACAGAGCTCAAGAGGGTTTTGAGAAGAGAATACCTATCCTTTACAGTTTTCGGGCAGTTAGGAATGGGTATGCTGCCAGATCATTTTGAGCATAGTAAGTCTTAATGGCAGATTAAGAGACTTTTAAATATTAATAGATGTAGAAGACAAGTGCTCTCATGTGCTGCAGCAAGACATTGCTTTACTGAGAAATATAATGTGAAGCAACAACCTCCGAAAAGCCCTCATTCTGGGCAGCTCTTTCAGTTGGTCATTTGCAACATCTAGGACTACCTGGAAAAAGCAAAACCAAAATCCCTGCATTCGCATTGAGTTCTTGCTGCCAAAGCTGTTCCAGCTGCTTCCTCTGGAATTTCCTCAGTAACAGCTCCATGTGGAGATATAAGGATGCAAAAGTCACGACCATCAGCCATGAGCATATGCCTTCTCCCTTGAAGTGTCAGAGATAGTCATCATTTCAAGAGAGTCACCAGACAACGCCACAACCCCCTCATCCTGAAGCAGACCACACTTCTACATAACAACCCTGTTTTTTTGTCAACATTAAGTCTCATTTTAATCAGAATTTCTTCTAGAGATATCTGTAGTGGTGCCTGCGAGGAAGATTATTAATAAGTTACACACATCTTGACATGCAGATATGGATACCCGCACATGAGGGAGGTAGCATGCTAACAGCTGTCTTGGTCTGAAGCATCAACCAAGAAGAGCGGAGAGCTATAAGAAATATCTTTAAGCCTAGAGCAGCTTAACTGACATCTCTCAGAGTTCCTAGTAGGTATTTAAATGTCTTTTAACTAGATAACTGGTTATAGTTGGCTGCATTAGAAACGCAGACTTCATATACCTGACTTCGACCTCTATTGACTGCAGCCTTCCTTATATCTTTGCAGAACTCACTCACTGGTGGGGAAATCACCTGTCCTGATTTCCATTCCTGTTTTTGCCTTTCAGACTCTAGGTCTTATCTTGTAGCCCAAATCTTCAATCCAAGCCCAAGCAACAATGAACTCCGCTGTCCACCCAGACATGGACCAAGAGAAGGTGTGACCAGTATTTGGCCTCTCAGGAGAAGTGCCCTTGCTGTCTTGTAACCTAGGGGGAGGTCAAGAGGGAAGTGAATCTCTCATTTTCATTAATCCTTTCAAGGTTGAACTGCGTATGGTTTATTCACTTTTCAGAATTCTTAGCTTTTGCAAGTCTTGTGACTCCTGAAACGGCTACTTACATCCTGCTCTGAGAGTGGTGTAAGGACTTTCACCTACCTAGATGAGTATCCCACACCAGTGTTGCAAAATGTAGGCATTCTGCACGTGAGAGAAAAGGTATTATAGATAATCCACTAAAATCTGTGAAGATCTGAGTTTGATGTTTTCCTCTACTATAGAATATTTGGCTCTGCTTTAGAAGACAATTTAGATTTGTTGTCAGGTGGTCTTTTGAGCTAAAACAAACACCCTTAAACACAATATTTATGTAAAAAAAAAAAGCCTCACAATAGTTTCTGTTAAAACCTGATTTTCTTTGACTAGCTGAACCTCCGTGTTGTTCCATTTGAAAACTGAACAGGATTATCTCACTGAAACAGATTTTGAACTAGCTAACCATAAAACATAATGCTCTCTGTTCAACCCAGTTTCTTTATACTATTCTTCGTGGTTAGTTCTAACTTAATATATGTGCAACTTCATGCTATTTCCATCTTAAGCCCCCCAATAATGGACAAAGGATACTTGTTCTTAGAAATAGTTAAGCTGGGTCATCTGGGTGATCATCTGGGTATGATCAGCTATGTAGGACAGACAAAGAAGTTCTTTTGCTTTTCTTCTGTGGCTTTAGTTGGTTTTCTGTGGGCTTTATCTCTAGTCTGGCTTTGTTCATCTTTTTGAAGTTCATTTAATTCTGTCCACTTGTGTGTCACCATATTGCGCATTTTTAAGCAATGGTGATCTTGAAATGCTGCTCCTAGCTCAATTTCATGTAGTTTCTCTATTCTTAAGTGAGTATAATTCCTTTAGTCTCTCAATTATCAATTTAGTCTGATTGCAAAATTCTTGTTTTATAGTGTTTGAAGGACTGAGTCATTTGTGTTAATAAAAGACACGTCACATTAGCTGTCTTTAAGCTTGCACACACCAGGCTGAGAACTTCCAGAGATTTTACCTGCAGCTTCACTGGAAGCTATAACCTGAAGACAATTTAGGACTTAAACATAACTGTGAAACTTCAGGTTTCACAACCTCTTTTCAAAGTTCAATTAGGGATAGAATTAATTTAAAATGTAAGTGGCCTCTAGGCTGAGGTTTAAAAGACAACACATGGTAAGTACTGACACGAATGTATTTCACAAAGACAGAATTCAGGATTGAGCTTTGACCTGCTATCAAAGCAGTAACTTACAGATCTATAAAAATGGACACTTTGAGCAAAGCAAGGATTTTCATGCCAGTTCCAAGCCTGGTGACTGCACGTGATGCAATTCTTTACTTCAGAATACCTTCAACCCCTCCAGCCAGCTCTACCGCTCTACAAAAGGACATCCCCTTTTACTTCACACTGAAGAATATCCTCTTCCTCTTAGAGTTTTTGAAGGAAGCCCACACTGGCATTAAAGCTTATTTCTAAGCTTTGTGGATGACCCTGAATACACAAACTGCTCTCGAAAGTACCTGTGAAACTCTGAAAGGATGTTTTGCTGAAAGACTAGTCATTTCTTTGACCTCCTGCTTACGCTGGAGGCTTCACAGCATTCTAGATAATGGACATCTAAATGGGTAAATAAATATAGAATATCAAAAGAAAGTGTATAAGTTTACAGCCTGCTAAGATCTGTATCCCCTCTCTATAAGACATCTTCTAGAAGTGCCTGAAAAACACCCACAATGTAAAACTTCCCCAAAAGCTTGAGTTAATAACTACATATCAGTGGGTATATCTGGCAGTAAACCTGTTTATGTCCCAATCAAGTAGAACCTGCCCAAGCCACACCTTAAAATATGAGCAGTAGATCAAACATTTACACGATACCAGACTGGAATGTTACTGTACTCAGGGCAGGCACGAAATAGCCTCTTGCTTTGTTTCTGCATTGCATCCTTACTTCTAATGAAGACGGATATTCCTAGCACCCAGATCCGTGGTTATCTGGGGGGTGAGGCAGTCATTGGACTACTTTGCTTGTAAAAAATTCCCTACCCCGGTAACTCAGAGCAGTCTTGCAGTGAGCTGCAGAAGGGGCTTCTGAGCAGCATGTGAAGGAAAAAGCTGTTTCCACGTCCTGTGGAAGACTTGGGGCTAACTAAAGGCCGGCAGCTAAAGGAAAGATGTTTCCCTCTTATCTGTTCTGACAGTAGCAGTGTGAACATTTTCACCATCTGGAGCCAAGAAGAGAAGAAAATACAACAGGTAAGAAAAATGGGCTATGCATACAGCGGGTGTGTGTGTGTGAGGGTGAAATAAAGCTAAGAGATGACTGTATATGCATATTGTAATTCCTCAAAGATGCTAGTTTGCCAGCTTTCACACATTTCTGTGCTGGTTCTGGTTTCCTTGACTCTGACTCCAGTAGATTAGTCAAAACCACTGAAATATTTAAAAAAGAATGTTGTGGTGCCTTCCCTCTGTATACACACTGTGTGCGCACATACAGTGACATCTCATGACACTTGCAGGGGGAGGGGGAAAGAAATTGCTGTGAAATATTCTTCAAGAAGTTCTTGCCTCCAGCATACATTCAAGAAGGTGGCTCTTAAACCGTTGTCAATCCTTTTGACAGTCTCAGCGGACTCACCACTTCTCTGGTCCACACACATCAGATTCATTAAGATAGCTTGTGAGGAAAGGGGAAAGGTGAGGAGTTTTGCCAGCCTCAGTAAAAAGTCACACTGATACCAGCTAACATCCAGCTTTTCCAGCACATTATGGTTAGTATCATGCCCGCAAGACTTTTTAGAGGAAGAACAATTCCAACTTTTACAAGATAATTCACTAAAAGGTGCTGTAAGAGCATTAGTGCCAGGAGTTGTGGAAGGAGATCTGCAGCAGCACGGGGAGCCTTGCTCACAGTGACAAATCCGCACAGCATGCTTGAACTCACACTCCTTAATGCCATAAATTGGATTTACCAAAACACTTCATGTCCAAGAGGAAAGGGGCCTGGCAGGAACACATTGAGAACCAAGAAAAAGCCACCATCTAACACCAGCTGCCATTCTCCCTGTGGGGTTGTAATGGTTCTTGCTGTTCCCTTGGGCTTTAGACAATAACGTGCCTCTCAGGTTTTCCAGTCTGCTTCCTGTGCCAGTATTTAGGTGAGAACAGATCAATAAATTGCAGAAGCACAGATCTTTCTGTCCTAAGAAAGGCTGCCAGGCAATTAAATAAGAAGTATACTCATTTTATGCTCAGGATTACAGTATCCAAAAGCCATTTTTTTTTTAACTAGTGGAAAAGAAACATATGCAGTTTTAGTATTTTCAAAGGAAAAATAATTTTAGTAAAGAAAAAAAAAGCAAGCAGCAGGGACTTTAGAATCTTACAGGGCTTATAGAGTTGAACCTATATTATTCACTTCCAAATGAGCTTGGTTCTTTCAAGCATTCTTTCAACACCATGAATGTCCTCTTCCACTGCCAGACTTTCAAGACCCACTCCAAGTCACTCAACATATTGCTGCTTAGATAGAACCAAGCACAGGAACAGACGAAGCTAAGGCTTTCAGGCTTCTACAGTATTAGAAGCTTTTTATTCAGGAGGATCTTTGAACAGTGCATGTTCCAACATCTTAACCTTGGGTTTAAAGCTACAAAGACTGGGGGCACGTACTGAAAGAGCTCTGCTGGTGTGCGTAGAGAATCCCAGGTTATTTTCCTTCTGAATGGAGTAAAAGAAAATTTTGCTGTCTTTTTGGCAGCTTCCCAAGAATCCTCTGGCGAGATCACAATGGTCCTGCGTCATCCTATGAAAGGAATCCAACTCCTCATTGTCCTCGGTGAAAGCCCTGCAGAGGATGGTCTCTACAGAGCTCAGTTCAGAATTGGCAAGCCTGCAAGAGCATGTGTCAGCTTGCACAGCGTAGACACAGATCAAGGTCTCAGTCACATGGGTGCATCTCTAATTGACCAGTAATAATGTCAGTGAATTACAGTTCATGTCCCATGTGCCGCAGACTGGGTGGCTGGTGGTTTCTGTAACATTGCAAGGTTTCCAGCAAAGCCAGCCAGCAACTCTCCAGTACCCTGCCAATACAGCCCCTTTTGGCAGCAGAATTAAAAGCATAAGAACTTTTCCTTGGCAGGAAAGTTAGTAATTCCAAGCTTTCACTTACAAAGCTCAGCTTACTGAACTGAACTGAGTATTACAGCCTTATCCAAGTCATGCTTTGAAACACAGTTTCTTTCACACAGTTTGTGAAATGGCATGGGAAGTTTCTGCTCTTGACTGCAGCAATCGGTTTCATCTAACGTGGTTTGTTACAGAAGAAAGGATCAGTCCAGTTTGTGATGGAGATCAGATTTCTCTCATTAACAATTAGAGTATTCCAAACCATTTAGAAGTCTTTATCCAGGAGAGGTCAGCAAGTCTTGTATAGAGCACTATCTGTTTAATCAACAAGAGATAGATATTATTGAATGTATATATATTCTTCAATGTTACCCAGTTTCCATTCTCAATTATCCGTAGACAAATTACTATTTATATTTAATCCGTCCCTAAACAGAATGGGTAATTAATATAAGCTGGTTACAAGAATAACATTTTAACAGCTGTTTTCTGATATTGATTAAACACATTAAGAAATGGGAGATGCAACTAATTTTTATTTCCTTAAACTGCCTCCTCTTCCTCACCACAGTGATGGCGTCTGTTGTCTTTGCTTTCTGGTTCTTCTTCATTAGCACAAAGATGCAATGTTTGGGTTAAATATATTTACAGATGAAAGTCAAACACATTTACAGTTTGTTTTATTTTCTGTTGTCGAATTCAAAAGTTGCCCTGTAAAGAAACACACCTTAGGTAGTTAACTTCAAACCTAGACTCGTCTAAGTTATTACTCACAGGTGATCACTAATGTGACTTTTAGTTTCTAGTGAAGAAACAAGTTTTGTAAAAAAAAAAAAAACCAAAACACCACAAAACAAAACAGAGTCAATCTCAGAGGTGAAAGAGTTTAGGAAAAGCTTAACACAAACATTACAGCAGCAGCCAGCTCCTCCTCTGCATTCCCCACATGACAGATGATAATGCATTAAACATGCCAGCAAGCATTTACCTTGTTCTCTATTGAATCAAGAGCAAAGGTCCTGTTTTATAACAAAAGATCTACATATATCTGTGTTGCTTAGACTCTCAGCTCTCCCTTTTTAAAGAGGAATCAGGTCCCTGATCCAGTTCACAGCACCACAGCAAACAGTTGGGCCAGAATAAAAGAAGAGGGTGGGGAGGACAATTCTTTAATCCAATTTTACTACGGGACACTTCATTCTGTGAAAAATGTGGCCTTACCTGAAGGTAATGCTAATGTCTGTTTAACTAAGTGAAGGCACTTTTATTACCTGATTCAGAAAGTGAAGGGGCGCAGTCTGTTTTCAACATGTAGCTCCAAGTCCAGAGTAACTTTCCAGCTTTAATGAGGAAACCCTCCTTTTGTACAAATGGGGAGAGTCTGTACTAAGGGTTACCTCCAAAGGATTCTATCTTTGATGCTGCCTGGTAGCCCTGCAGTACCTTGAGGAACACTGACACTTGAGCTTCAGTGCTGACCCAGCTGGCGTTGAGATGCTAGCCTTGCCAATGCTGGAAATATTTCAAGCCTAGTTTAGAGCTTTGACATACTTGAGACACATGCACCCTGGCTCTTTTGGGTTAGTGAGTTTGCAGGCCTCAGATATTTTCTGACACTCTCCTGTTGTGTTTGCCAGCAGCTCTTCATAAAGGTCTTCTTCATAAGCGCCATAAGTTACACTTGCCTTTTTCTAGGACTGCCCATCTTCAGATGACTTGCATGTATGTTCAACCATGGCAGCTCCTACTATAACTTGGCAAGAGCCTCCACAAGTTTCTGCTATGTATTTTTCATACTTTTTCTGCTGAAGTACCAGGTGAGCTGTATAAATGATTCATTTCTAACTCATTATCTTGCACCCATGTGTGCTACTATAAAGACTGTAAAGCAACCTTAGCCATGAAGTGCCTTAAATACTGTCAGCTGGTGCCCAGAAGAAGTGCTCCTTTTTTTTATCTAGCTAAACAAGAATTGAGAGAACATTGGCTTTGAGAGTGCAGTTACTCAAAACCTTCTGTGTTGGTTCTACTTAACAACAAACTAATGAAAAGACTCGAAGAAGCATTATGATTTCCGTTTGCAGTACCTTGTCAGTGTTGTACCTTCCTCTTCCTCACAGTCAGAGGGCCCTTTTCTTGTGTATTACATTTCATGGGCAAATTTGATTTAAAACAAAACTGGTTTCGCTCACATTCTCATAACTACGCACTCATAAGCAAGAATATGCTTTGTATCCAGGTGGTCTGCCCAGGATTCACTGCAGTGACACGGAGGACAAAGGAACACACCTATCATGTCCTCACCGTATCTCCTGGGTTAGAAGTCAGGTTAAAGGGAATGGGGCACAAGCACAGCAGTAATGCATTTACTCGCACATCCATTACTTGCACCATCTAAGAAGACTTCTGTTTGAATTCATGTTTTATGAAAACCTGTTGAACACCCCCTCAATTAAGCTTTGAATCTAGAAAATATGGTTAGGGAGACCTTCTAGCTAGCTTACTTTAGTTAACAAGTGCTGGCATCTTGATTCCTCCATCCTTGCAGCCAGTGAAAATCACAAGCCAGAAAGAGCAAGTATTTGGCGGTCAGAAGAAAGATGTTAGACCTTAGAGGAAGAGGTTTGGGACCTTCAAGAGACACTTTCCAAGGCTATTTAAAGCTATGTCTGTAAACAACAGCTTATGTAGATCATTTATCAAGTCAGGCTGGGAACATAAGAGAATGTGTATCCTGC
>NW_009194053.1:15966-19144 GCF_000690835.1 Fulmarus glacialis
GTTGACTCCCCAGTCATTTTCTCATGACAGTCAGCTCTAAAGGTTTAACACAATTAAATGTTCTCGTCCAGGTAATGTTTCTAAGAATTAATCTCCTCTTATTACAATGACCTTTATTTTAAAAGTCTCCAAATTTCATTCCTATATATAAAGGAGGTGTTTATAATACAACAGTATACAGAAAACCAGTTTCCTCAAAATATAGGAAAGGGTACATTCAAGTAGAGATTATTATTGCTATTAGAAATGTCCTTTGTAACTGAGAAATGAGATGCAACACCTGAAAAGTCACCAAATGTGAATGGTGAGGTTGTTCAGCTAGAAGCAGGAGAGCAGAAAACAGGTTTTATGGATGAGATGGAACCATCTAGACAGTTGACCCAGAAATAAACATTTCTTGCAGACAGACAGATTTAGTATTTTAAAGGGAATGTCACAGAAGGGCTTCAAGTGCTCACTAGAATAGCTAAGTGTCTCAGCATCAGATTCCTACTGATATAATGAAATTATAAGATTCTTCATGGTGAAGTTTGAGGCTGAACGTCCAGGTCACTGATTTTTAAATCCAGAAAATCAGAACTGGATATAAATCAGAATTATAAACCTCATACTAAAGATGGACTATCAGAAACATATCAAAGATGGTTAACACCTTAGATAGAGAGTCAAAGTAGCTTAGATGCTAGCCTCAGAATTAAACTACCCTTTTCCAAAATGTAATGCTTGCAGTACTTGGCAGGTAAGGAAAAAAAAAAACCCACAACAATCAGGAATCATTGTGGGATGCCATAAGCAGCACAGGGAAGGGACTGCACCTTTTGTGGCTAGCAGCAGTAGTACCCTGAGCCCTGCAATTAATCTGGCATCAGCAGTATAAATTCCTGAGAAGCTGCGAGAGAAGACAGAATAGAGTGGAGCTCAATTTCAGCCAGCAATATTCCATTTATAGTGTAGCTTAGGTTTTCAAATAAGCAAACTGAAAGTGCCTGTGCCTTTTGGAAAGTTTATTAGAGGAAGGAAGAATGTAATCTTATGAGGAAAAAAATAATGGAAAAATACGGTGCTCAGACACCTTGATGGGTAGGATTTTTCTCTAGTCACTCAAGTTTTAGGACAAGTATAACAGAGGACTGCAGCTGTATATTGGAAAAGTCCAAGTATGCAAAAGAAAGGCAAGATCCAGTAATAAGAATGAGACAGCCATACTCTTAGAAGAAGCCAAAACAAAGTGCTAGAGACTGTTTTAATAAAGAACAAGACAAACTGTTGATGATCAGCTAGAAGAAGAGCCAAGATTTGGGCAGGCCATATAACAGTTGGGGTACAACAGCTTTATTTATCTTTCTACTTGGAGTTAGTTTACTAGCTATTGTTAGTCAAGCTGTTTATCTAACTCTTGGTTTGCTCACTGGCCCAAAGAAACGTGACGTGTTAACTGCTAGTCCCAGTAAACTGCAATGGAGGAGGCACCGGTTTCCTCACTCCCCAGGATGTTTGTATCATTATTTTTGGCCCATTCGTTCTTCTAGGATTTCTCTTGCCCTCTGGTCACTGCCAACCCAGTGACATCCCCAGGCAGAATCCTCTCCTAGATATCCCCAAAACACCCATGTACTATACCTACTAGCCAATATTAATCCCATTTGTTCCAGCATCTGCATGTCCCACCAGTCACTTGATGCATTTTGTGATCAGTCACTCATATTCCTTTACTCAATCTGTATTTTAATTAGCAGCAATTGTAATGCTGAACTGTTGTTAATTAAGCCCAGCAAAGGAAATCACATCAGTAACTTAAATCGCAATTACTTGGTTTATATCTGTGTGGGTACACTACATCCATGCATAGACAGAGTGTATTTGTTCTGCGGTCTATTGCCCATGAGGTGCTGCGGTTCCTTAATTGCCTCACACGCACAGACAGCGTGCGCTCACACTCCAAATGCTATCAGCATCATTAGTTCCTTTCACACTTCATTTCTCCATGCCAGGCATTCAGAGATTTCACAATCTGCATATCCTCCTTTTAAGACATCACAGATCTCTTCTGCAGACCTTTGAGGGACTAACGAGCAAGATGTCTCTAGTTTATTAATTAGCTGCTTATCAACTGTACTCCACAGCTCCCTACTAGTTCAGCTGCTCAGCTACAGTAATTAGACAACCCACTTTTCAGTCTTTTATAGCATTGCCTTAGACAGAAAGTTTCACTGTTCCTGAGACTATGGTACTTTCTGGCAATTTTAGACATCTCCTGAATGACTAATAGAGAAATCCTGCTTTCTGTATTATTCACTGCAGCATTACAGCTCCCCATTCTAGGTTTTGTCTCATGCACTCCGCCGTCAATATGTGCCATCACTGGCACCCTAGCATCCAGATGTTATCTGAAAGCTTCTTTATTTGCATCATTCAGACGAACAGTCAAAAAGCACATATTCACGCTCAGAGCCTCTCTGATTCAGAGTGCAAGTAAAGTGGGTAGTGTTACTTTTCATGCTGCAATCGTTCTCAAACGGGAACAAAATCAAGCCAACAAACATATGCTTTCTCTGCTTCATGCAATGAAAGGCTTGTATGTCTGAACTCCTGATTTTTATTAGCTACCAATAGCTCATGTACTCACAGATAATTCATTAAGTATCTGACATGCAGAAACTTATAGAATATGAAAAATGGCCTTTTTTTTCAGCTTGCCAGTCAACCATAGTTAATATTGTGCAGTGAGTACAACTAGAAGGGGAAAAAAATCTCTTAAATCAGGCTTAGTTAGACACTTTACTTTCTAAAATATTTCCTTGAAATACCAAACAGTGTCCATGGCAAATGGCTGTCCAGGTCCCATAGCGATTCTACTGCTTCCTATCTTGTTTATCCAATTATACTGCAGAGATATTCACTTAGGCCAAACTGTGGCTCCTTTCATCTCTACACAACCAAGCGCACAGACTTAAGAGGACGTTCTGTTTCTAAGCAGAGCCAACACAACTTCACCTTGACATTTGAAAGCAGTAAACCAAAATGTTTTTCCTTTACCAAAAGGCAAGGAGAAGCAATGCCAGTGTCTGACAGACCGTTATATGCTGTATATGCTGTGCATACACTGGTAAGTCCACCCCAGCGTGTGCCTGCAGTATATATACGTATAGAATCATAGAATCATCGAATCATCAAGGTT
>NW_009194054.1:0-19108 GCF_000690835.1 Fulmarus glacialis
GGTGGGATAGGCCCTGGCTGCCAGGCCCGGCCCTGCCAGACCCACCACGGGGAGCCCCGCTGCCCCGGGTTCCCAGCCCCCAGAGAACTGCCAGCCCGCGTGGTGCCCAGACAGCCTGCACAGGGGTGTGTGTTTCTTTCGTCCTTCCCAATGCTTAGGGATTCCTTATCCCAGCCCTAAGGGCTGCCTGAAAGCTCCAGGCAAGTTCCAGCTTCTGCATCTACAGTGGAGGGAGCCCCCTTGACCCAGGTGCTGTATCCCAAATTTGCTGCACACACCTTTTATGAGGAGTACTCCCGTGCTTTTGTCTCCTTTAGGAGAGGAGGATCCCACGGCTGCCTTCGCTGACAGGAGGCTTTGCTTACCCAGGGGAGCGGCCTCGGAGCCAGGACTGAAAACAGGCAGTTCTGCAGGGGGAGAAATCTGAGTAATCGCTTCTCCTTTACAACATATGCATTGGCCTTCTCACAATGATATGCAATATCAAGTGACTGAAATTGGTCTGAAATATGCTCAAGGCTTTTGTGTGGAAAAGCCTTGAAATCCTTACTGCCACAGCAGATGGGATTTGTAGGCACATTGACCAGAGCAATCGAAAGGAGCAATGTGGATAGCTAAAGTTGAGTTTTAGGTATACCCTGGGTTTGAGACCACAAGCCATATGGGGTTCTGCAGCTGTCTCCGCTGTCCAGGTTCTGTCATGTTCTACTTTGATGTCTTTGTAAAAGCTTCATTTTATAAGCTAAAACAAGCTCTGGTAGTCTGAATGCCTTCTACAGAAGAAGAAAGCAATGGAACAATAGCCATTCTTCTTGTATCTGATTTCTCAGTCCTGGGGTCTACTGTGGAAGAAGCCCTGCTTGAGGCTGGGTGCTACATCCCATGTGAGCTGCAAACACGCTGTCGGTGCATTTATGTACCATCAGTATATTTTCTCCTTTCCAAGGCTAGGCTACAGCCATGGGGAAGGAAGGGAGATTCATCCTGGGTTGTTTTGCTTTCTCTAGTCCTGCTCCGTTTCACCCGTTGACCTACGGCTAGAGCTCACTGGATATCTTAAATTCTAAAGAGCATTCTACCTACAATCTCATTGGTGCATGTCATATCTGGTCCATGGTATGAGGGGTTTTTTAGTTGGAATTTGTGAATATGACATTGTCATGCCACCCTGTGATCTGTGCTGTAACTAGCTATTTCCTAGCAATAGGAAGCATCCTACTGTGACTTTTAACCTGCAGCAACTGACTGGGGAAATCTTACTGGCCTCATTATTTTATGAATGGGTGAGGGGATCAACTGTAGACATTGGAAGATGTTAGTGTGCAGGGCCACCCAGGAGTTGTATTCAGGAAAATGTGATCCTGAGGCCTGCAATAAGACAGGGAAAATAATTTGTCATTTATGCCACCTACATGCAGGAAAAAGGTGAGATGTGGTTTGATGTGTAGAGATGACACTGAGTCATCCTATTGCACGTATAATCATGAGTCATGATGTCACAAATAAGATGGAATAAAATAACAGCTTGACCTGAATGTTCATATATTCTACATACCAATTGGAAATGAAAGAAAGCCACTATGGCTTTGATCAGTTAATGGTTTTTATTCTTCCTCTCCATTTGGCACATTCTCCTTTTGCCCCACAGCTAGCTAGCCACAGTTATGCTATTTCCTACTTGGGGTCCAGCTGCAATGTTTCTGCCTCTATTTCACAGGGCCAGAGGGTTCAAATAAGTAGCACTACCAGTCAGGGGACTGTTTTGAAACACCATCTCCCAAAAGAGGGAGTAGAAAGAATAATCCTTTTAAGCAGGAATATGGGATTTGCATTAAGTGAACAGGGAAAACTTCCTCAGATGCTACAGGCTGTGAACACTGCCCACTGCCTCAGCCCACTTACCACCTACTACTTCACCCATGACAAGCAAGCTTATGCTTCAGCTTTTTACCTTCCTGTCACAAAGCATGCATGTAAAAATGATGACTTGCAGATAGGACTCCCCCTGAGAGCAAGCAATCTGCACAGCCTCCTTGCTCTGCTGGTTTTAAAAAGAAAAAAGCACTTGCAAGCAAAGTCAGGTACTACTCCTCTGCTCCCAGGAGAGCACTGCTGCACTAAGAATACCAAGAAAATGGCACTTCTTTGAATAAGAATGCAAGAACAGATGCACTGGGTCAAACCAAACCTTCACCTAACTCAGCATCCAACTGTGTCCAAAAAGGGAGATGAAGGAAGACTGTGATGCACGCAGCATTCAAAAACTGACTGAATATGGCCCTGAGAAACCTGATCTAACTCTGAAGTTGGCCTTGCTTTGAGTAGGAAGTTGGCCTAGATAACCTCCAGAAGGCCCTTTTAACCTAAATTATTCCATGACTCCAATCGAAGAAGTCTTTTCTACTACTAAACTGAATATGACCACAGCCTCTAACGATTTACAGCTCCTGCTATAGCTGTGGGAAGTACCACCTCCTGTACTTCATTGGAAGAGCAAATCCCCATTGTAATACATACTGTTATACAGTCCAATACTACAGCTTTATTTTAGTTTTGTGTACCAAATACTGAAACATGTTCCCAAATAATTATTAATTCAAACTAAACATCACATTGGCCACCATTACAAGGAAGATGTTTCATAGAAGAAAAAACACATTTCTTCTCTGACATCTTGTTTTAAATAGCGAAACAGCTTCTTGGGATTTTTTCAATCATGCTGCTGCAGTAAAGGATTAATTTGGCCCAAGACAAAAACTCATGCCTTTTATTGCTCAGTCTTTAATATAAAATTCTATATTTTATCTGTGTGAATCAAATCTCTGTTCTTGACAGCTTTGCCACATCTGCCTTTTTTAGCATGGGTTTGGCACACTTGAGTGGAATGAAGCTCAAAAGTAAAAGGTCTTTAATCTTCTAAAATATGTATTTACTGTCTTTGTAATAGAAATACAGAATCACCTGCAGCTGGTGACTGAAATTCATTATTTGAAAAGTCACAGGCTTTGCACTTCCTGTTCAACAGCCATCTTCTGATGCATCTTGAAAGGAGTACAGTGAATGTCCTCAACAAAAATAAAACTAAATTTCTTCCTTCCTGAAATGACCAGAGAGTAATAAAATGGTGGGGTATATGGAGGGAAAGGAGATGCAGCTTCTGGAAGCTTTTCCCCAGGCAAAACAGCCTGCTAAAACGCTGATGAGCTGTATCTGGGACCACTGAGAAGGAGAGCTCACTCTGCAAGGGGCTCCTTGGGCTTTTATCAGATGTATTAGTGGCTTTGCAAAAAGAGCTCCTCAGAGGTATGCAGCATTTAAATAACTGAGCAGGCTGTGCTTGTTAGAAGGGGAGAGGAGCAAGCGTGTAGGAGTGTTGAAGACCAGAGCTAATGGTTACGTTGTCCACAGAGAACAGGGTTTTTCAACTGGCTGTGCAGGGGAAGTGTCCCTCTTCCTTTGCTTGCTTACACGATTAACGGGAGATGCTGCTCCCATTAACCCTAGCAGGGGGCTGGCTACAGTCTTCATGCTTCTGTAATATCGGAAATATTACTTGAAGAGCCGGTGGGAAGAAATGCAGCAAATCTCCTCTCCTCCCACTGCAGAAGATGCTGTAATTGAAAGCTTAAAACCAGCTCTCTTTCAAGACTTTCACCTCCCTCCAGAATTGACTCAGAAATAAATATTCATATCTACTTTGAATTACCTAGTCAAGGCTCGTCCTTTGAACTTCTTACTCAAATCCAGCCGAACACTTTATAGACCACATAAAGTTGTGTGAAAAACACTTCAGCAATGAAACCAAAATATTTGCAGGGGGGTGGAAATGGGCTTGATCCAAACAAATACTTATTATTCTTTGTTGCTCTGACTGAAAAAAACCCCAAACAATTAGGTACACTCATTCATTTTCTTTTTTGAAGAACTGTTTCTTAACCTGAAAGAAAATGTTGCATTAACAGCTGCTTTTAAGAAATGAAAAGGAAGCAAAAGCTGAAGTTTGTGAATTAAAAAGAGAGGATGGGTTTTGGTTTTTTTTTTTTGTTTTTTAATCCATTTAATACGTAACTGTGTGTTCCCAGTTATCTAGCCTGGGAAAGGAGATCTGAACTTGCATCTTGGAAGATTTGAGGAGGGTCACCACATACTCGATCAAAACAGGATTTTGACATGGTCTTCCTTCAAATTTCCCAGCCAGAATGAGAGCTCACTGTCTTTCAATAATTGTTTGCACAATTTATTAAAAATGTAAAAGAGAAAAAAGAACTATATTTGCATGGCTAGGAACTCCAAGGTAACAGGCTCGAAGTCAGATCCCCTTCTTGCAATATGAATATGACCTACGGTCTCCCATCTTTCCTCAAGAGTCCCTCTATCACTTGTTCTCCAATCTGTTTTACTGGAAGTACTTAGTTTTTTTATTTGAACACTTCCCTTTTTTCCAGAAAAAATCTGAATTTGCAAATATTTGGAAGAACCTAAGCACATTCTTTAATAACTTAACTAATTGTCAAAAATATTTTGCCTGGCCCTAGGTAGGAGTAACATAACTTGATCAATTTGGTTTTAATAAAAGCTGTATTTGAACTAGTCATGGGCTACAGGCAGCACTTGACTGTGAACTTCTCCTCTATTTTGTCTTGTATAAATTGAATGCTGAAATACTAATGACTTCTGGGAAACCTTTGTGCAGCAACTGACAGTGCTACAAAAAGAAAAACCTTGTAACAAATTTTGACCTCAGGACTGTCTTTGAATTGTGTTTTCATTAACTTTAGAGATACCAGGAGATCCTGGCGCTGCTGAGGAGAAAGAACTCCGTGTTACAGTTGTATCAAATCATGGTCAAAAATTATACAAAAGCAGATGGTCTTTTCTTTGTCTTCTTCACTTCTGTCTTTGTGAGCATTTTCCTTGTACTCTTTGTTTTCCCCCTTGAGCTTAGAAGACAGCTTTTCTATTCCTTTGTTAAAGTAAGGTTAGGGAGCTGTTGTTTCATCTAAAATATCATTATTTGTGAGATTTCAGGAACCAGTACAATGTTTGTGACTATTTTGTGAATACAGAATCAAGAATTTCAGCATGAAATTTTTGCTCCAAATTGTGCCTCAGCCATTTACTGTTCACAACAGTGAACAGTGCCTCAAGTGTAGGTGTCCCCCAATGGGGAAATCATGCGCATGTGCCATCATTAGGTGTTTTTGCAAGTTGTGAGTCTCATTCAAAGCCTAGGAAAATAAATGAGGAAATTTTCTGTTTATTTCCAGCCCATAAACTGTGGATAGATAGCTGAAGCTTTGCTGCAAAGGTAAAACCCTGCCTCTCTTGAAGTCAGTGGCAGAACTCTCTTGAACATCTGCGGATCCAGGATTTCCTTCAGATCTTCAATACCTTCTTTGGGATGGTTCAATTTCATCACCCATGCCTTATGATTGTACCTCAGTGCCATGTTACTCACCTTCCCATCATCAGGCTACTAGCATTTTTGCGTCAGAGAATGCAGCTTCATCAAAACCGAAATGTGTTATGAGACTTGGAATTTTTTCCCTGCAAATAGTTCTCCTGGTTTGAGAATGTCTCAACATCCTGATCTCAGATGACAAAAAAATTATTTCTTTTGAATTTAAGACTTAATTCGATCTTTGCATAAACATGTTTACAGTCTTAGTTTAAATATTTAATCTTAGTTTAAATATTTAATCTTAATTTCAATTTTTAGTCTTATTTTAAATATTATCTATATGACAGTGGTTTGCTGTTATCAACAGCAAGCATGCTGATGCTTTCAGATCGCTTCTTTTATTTACTGTCCCTGGAAATATTAAGGTGTCACTAACCTCAACATGGTCAGACAGAAATCCCATTTTCAGGCCGGTGCTAACTTGTGCAAACAAGTTTTAAAGGAGATCCGAAGAGAAGACTCAAATGTCACAGAACGGGAAGGAGAACAAGACTATGTGTATGTTTTGAAATACTATTTTTGTCACACCTCAATATAATGTGGTGAGCATGTGATAAAGCGTCACTGCCCTGATGGCACTAACAGCCCCCCACCACGGCCTCTCCCCACCCTGCCCACAGCCCAGGACCCCTTCTCTCAGACCCCTGGGGCTGCCAGTCCCTGCCCCAGTGATGCCGCAGCAGGGCAGGTCTCCAGCTCCCCACAGCTCTGCCCTGCCATGGGGAGCCCCCGCCGCTGCAGCCCCTGCAGCACTCTGACATAAAGCACAAGGCAGGTAAGCAGCCAAAAACTTAATGAGAGAGAGAATGAAAACAAATAGCTGACTGCTACCATTTGAAGGAAAGGAGGGAGCAAGAGTAAAATCATGAAGGCTGCATTAGCAACTGCCCAGATTTCTAAGAGAAAGAGAAATAAGCCCTAGGACACCGCTGAATTCATGTTATTAACATCACCCAGTCTACATAATTTTGGCTTTGATAAGTAAATAATCAATACTACAGTGTCGACGTTTACGGACAGTAGTCTCCAAAGATATATCACCCGTTAACTGCATTGCCAGCAAAGTATGATTTCCAGACACTTCTTAAGATATTAAGTTTTCAGCAATTCTAATCGGAAAAACTTACTTTAATCTGCTTGGAGAACTCGAATACCCAATCTAATCGGAATGACTATCGCCCATTTTATTTCAAAGTGATTCCAAACTCATACATTTTGCCCATGGGTTTTAAATTCAATTTATGGCCCAATTTGTCATCTGAAACATGGAGGGAATAATTGCTTTAAGAGAAAAACAAGGTTTTACTGTTTTTTAATTGGGGGGGAGGGGGTAAAATTTGCCTCATGATGATTAAAATCTTAATGACTAATGTGGAAGAAATGTCATGAATTAAGGACAGACATCATGCATGGAGCTGTGGGAACATAACCAATTCAGAATTTACGGAACGTATTCCAGGCTGTGCTTGCTGATAAGGACAAAAAATTCTGTTTGATTTAAGATGCTCAGCCTCTCTAGCACAATTACATGAAGCTCAGAGTTCATTTGTTCACCAAGTGAGAATAAAAATGTGGCACAACAGAGAACAATGCCTTTAAACCTTTGGCACAAGAGAGTTTAGCTCACTTTAAAGGCAAACTGTGGTTTCACCGAGTTATTTGCTGCAAAATGTCAAGGAACCACCACACAGAAAACATGACATCAAGAACCAGAGAGCAAACTTTTCACATTGCCTAGGCAAGATGCACAGGCAAGAGAATATGAAACATAAAACACATGTCTGAATGACAGCAACACTTTGATAACTTGTATTGCATAGCAAATATTTGCAAGTAAGGAATGTATTTTAAACAGACAGCTATATTTAAAATTGTCTATAACTTCCCACTTTAAACTTCCCAAAACTTTCAGCTGTTGAAACACTTTTCTCCCAGGAGGAGAAAAAAGTTACCATGCAAAGATGAGTGTTTCAACATGTTGATTTTTAAGACTGCTGCTAGGGGAGAATCCATTTCCCCCTTTATTTAAAAAACAAACAAATAAACAATAACAAGCAAACGTTGACCCGATTTGTGCACATTCTTAGTGGCAGAAAGTTGAAATTTGGCAGGAAGATAGAATTTGGGGAATGAGAGATGCTTTACAGATTCTTAGGGAAAATTAGTTTCAATTTAGCTGAGTGATGAGCATTTTAAAAGTATAGTTTATGAATATTTTGATTAACAACACTTTTACAATGGTCTGAGGATATAAATAGAGCATTTCGCATTGTGCAAAGAAATTGAGCCTAGAATTTTGACTCAAGCTAAAAACTATTAAGAGCCACTTTTCATGTAATGCAGTCTTTTAGGACAGAAGTTTTCAATTGCATTATTTCATGTTCTGGTGATTTTAAGGGATACTACAGTAGTGCAAAACAATCTGACTTCATTGCTTGTGGCTTTTGATGCAGTCCAAACTTATAGTAAATTATCACTGTGCAATGCAGAGAACAATTGTACATGACCCTTAGAAGTTGGGTATAGAAAAGTAGTGTAAACTCATTCTACTGACTTCCCTGTCAATGGAAAATTGTTCCCTAACGTATCTTTGCAAGTGTTTTCACCAGTTTTTCTTTTATACCATTAATGAAGTAGTTCTAAAAAAACTGGCCCCAAGACTATCCCCTCAATCATTCCTCTGAAAGTCTCTTCAGTTTGTTTCACTGTCTTTTAAGGTGATTTGCCTGGTTTTGGGTCCATGAGACAGCAGCTGTACTTAAACCAAAATCACAGGTTTCCACTTTTGGGAGACACATTATCTAACACTTTTTACACCTGGTGTAAAATCTCAGCTTTGATGACATCAATTAAAATTGATGATTTTATTTTGATGGAATATAGAAATCACCTCTTTTGTCCAACTATCAGTCGAGTTAAAAAAATGTTCTGCTGTTACAACTGAGCTTTTTGATCCAATCTATATCTATCTGCCCTCATTTCACCCAGAAAAAGGCACTGATCATAGTAGTTTTGCCATTGCAATACTTACTACATTCCAGCAACTCTTCTATTTTTTATAAGATAACAATTATTTCAAGAGCTTAATCTTTAAAAACAAAGACAACACAGTAAGTGGGATTTTATTAGAAACTCTCTCAGATATTGCTAAGCGTTTTCTTCATTTTTGACCTGGCATTTGGCATTTGGTCACCTTGGTTCTCCTGCCACAACTTATTGTCTTTGTCTATGTGTTTTCTGATCACAGGCTTGCTAGGCCCCAGGATTGCAAATGTTAATGCAGGAAATTAGTTCCGATGATTTCAGTGGAACTTCTTGCACTGGGCAAGTACACATATGTATATATATTCAGAGAACAGAGGTGTTTATCCCTGAGGTTTCAAGACAAACATAGATGATTAAACTTATTCACTTCTTGGCCCTCAAAAATTTATACTCAAGTCTTTCTGCAACAATCTTTACCAAGCTTTCTAATTTCTCAGGAGTGTTTTATAGGCTGAAAACTATTTCCTTCAGGTTGTTTAGTTTTACTTTTTTTTTTGTAAGTTACCAAAATATGGTGAAGGTCATGCAGTAAGTCACCAGTACGTTTGTGACTGAGCTACATGTCACATGGAAAAAAGGCACAAGAAGGACAAAGTAATATTGAATTCAAGAAAGCCCATAAGGAGAGGCAGAAAGAAAGTGATTGATACAAGCTGTTGCTTCTTGAATTCTGAATTGGTCCATCTGTGTAGCCCGAAGCATTGGAATGAGGTAAAGGAATATTTGGAAAGTTCACATAACTTATTTAAAGCTAAAAATAACTGGTAATGTTAGAAATTAACTGTTTCTTTACACAGACACATCATGCAAGTGACTTCTGTGTGGAAATAAATGTGCGGCTTTGAGGGGAAAATAAGAAATTGATGCAAATCTCCCATTCAGTAAAGTCGGAGTTCGGATATGCATAGAGTTAGTAACTGACTGATTTTCTGAAATGCTGCAGTGGATGAATTTCAGAGATATTTATTTTCAAATTGAGTTGTCAGTGCACTGCCAATTCATAAAACCAACTCTGCAGTAATATCAGCTCATCACAAAATAAGCTGACAGACTGTACCATATTTTTATAGTGAATCATTTAAACCATGAATCATTCATAGCTTCACACAGGTGCTGAAAATAGTGAAAAACCTGCTGTCATGCTAGACAAGCCTGGCACATGCTTGCCACAAGTGATGGGTTCTTCTTTGCAGAACAGATCAGCTTTTAATCCTATTAGGAAGGAAGAAAGATCAAGGAAGGAAAACAGAAAAAGGGCTCTGTTCTCCATCCCTTCCTTTCCCCCTTTCCTCCCCTCCAATTTTAATGATATTATCTTGCACATTCAAAATGGAAAATGGAGGAAAAAATATTTTGATTCTCTACTGCATTTGTTCCTGCCTTTGTTCCATTGTCAGGCAGATATAATCCATGTTGTTCCAAAAGGAACAAGTCCTGATATAGTGAACATATCAGAGTCCTCGTCCTGAATCACCTCCAGAAAACGTCATTCTGTTGGCATATGTATTTGTAGATCATTAGCTGCATGCACCAAAATAATCCAAGGGATCCGGGCATTAGTACAAAAGGCAGCAGCAAATGATAAGCTAGCATTACAGTTTCTGCAAAATGTGCAGAAAGCCTGTCATGGGGCAGTTTGCAGATTGCCTTATTCCCTGTCTTAAATAAGAGTAGAGAAGCAGAATACGAAGGGAAATTAAAATACCCACCTGAACTGACCTGCAAAAGGCTGAAGGATGGGCCTGGTTAGTGTATGTTGCCTTAGGTGGCTGGTGATGTTCTGGGAATTGTTGGCTCCCCGTCAGCACATCTGTAAAACGAGTTAATGAGCAGGGTGACAGGATGTAGCCATTTCACACATGATTAGACAGGCTCTCCTTGTAGAGGAGTGCTCGCCCATTCCCTGGGGACCTGTTCTGCCTGCCAGTTTGCCTGCCAATCTGTGTCTGGCTCAGACAGACATATAGGTCAAAAGAGGAAATGCTTTAGGCCCATCTTATGCTTTCAAGGAGTAAGAATTTGCGATAAGCATTGCAGGATTTGACTCTTAGGCACTTAGTTTTCGAGTGCTTTGGCATCTGGCAAAATGCTCCTCAGTACCTATGCACTGCGGGAGTTATTTGCCTAAAACAATCCTCGGACTAAAGGCGTGAAAAGAGAGGGCCAATAGCAAATGTGGAGGAGCAGACCACTTTCTTACAGTGTATTCCTCTTCAGGAATCATGCAATTTAGGATTCACAGCCCTGAACCTTTGCTGGAGCCAGGTGCCTACGCAAAAACTCTGAAGCAAGCTGTGGGATTCCTCTCTCTCCTTCTGTCCAGCTTGTCAGCAGTGCACACACCGAGCTCTTGTGGGACACACAGGTTCATTTCCAGCTATCTCAACACAAGGTATAGGGAGTCGTAAGCCTCAAGGTATAGGGAATAAGTAGGGCTCCTCCCAGCCCCTCATGTTAAAGTTGTTCTAGTTTACTTGGTATAGTTAATTATTCATTCAACCAGGAGAAAGGAAGTGTAAAGAAAGAGAGGGAGTAACAGCATGGATCTTCTTAGCCTGGAATAATACTGACTAATATTGACCAATATTACCAGTATTGACCAGAATGAGGGGGAGACCTGAAGCCCAGTTACTGTGTTAATTGCTAGTAATGTGTTTAATCCTGAATTAATATGAGAAGGGGTGGAACTGAACCTTTAACATTTGAGACAATGGTCTTCCATGAATGGTGATGAAAAGGGAACTATTACCCACCACCAAATGTTTTGTGTTGACTCGCTCCATAAGGCATCTTCTGATAATGTGTCCTGCCTTGGACCATAAAAGACAAGGCAGGTCAAAAAAACCCTAAACTGTCAATCCAAACAGTGTAGATGTAGGCAGGAGCTATGGAGGCACTCAGCACTAGCAAGAATAAGGAGTTTCAAGGATTACCAGAACAAGCAGAACTTTGCTGAAAAAAAAAAAAAAACAGTAGGTGCCTGTGGTCTTTTGGAGTTCCTGGAGTTAGACAGCAGCTGAGTTTCTGAGATCTGAATGTTGGACTTTAAAGTCTGAAGGCTTTAATGATCTAAAATGTTAATTAGCACATCTGTGTATCTGAACGGAAACGGCCTCTTAATCCCCTAGGCTATTTCCAGATCTGATTCAGGATAATCATGGACTTGGAAAAGGGCCTTTTCTTCCTACTGAAAGAAATGTGTCCACTCTGCTCGAATCCAGTTTCTCCCAAGGGAAATTTTGCATGGATGGCTCTTCTCTGATACAGAGCCTGCTTTGAGCTTCCAAAATAAAACATAAAAATAAAACAACCATACCGGTTGTTTATATGCTGGAGACTCTTTTGGTCTTTGGCTCTTCCGCTTGTGTGTTCTGATTGCCCATGTTGGAAGTGACCTTCTGGGGCTTGGCACAGCAGTTTACCTAAGGGTGTTTTTACACGTAGATTAACTTTGTATCTTTAGTTAATTTGGATTCATTTTCTTTGAATTTAAAGCAAATTAGTTAAAACCCTTTAAAGCTCTGTGCAGACACATTTTAATTCCAGATATGTGTTACTTAATTCAGATTAAATTTCCTTAGAGTTCTTGTGTAGACAAACCATAAGAAAACTTTATTATTGGGAGATAACTGAGTTAATCCCTCTTTATACTAGCTGGAGAAGGAAGAGGTCAGAAATGGACCATCATTTTAAAAAAGAAATGTTTTAAATTTTTGTAGGCATTTTTCTCCCTTTTTACTTAGAATCTTCTACTGCTAGTAGGTCAACCAGTGAAGGTAATTCTAGTCTAGTTCTAATACACAGGTATATAAATTGTAGAATATTATTTTGTAGGAACCTAGGGTTTATCCTCCTGCATCAGGTAACTGATAAACATACGTTATTCAGTTGCCAGTGAGGAGCATGTCTTCACTGAAAGGAGAAGGAACAAAGCCTGCTATAGCTTGATCAGCTCCAAATGATTTAAATAATAGAATAAGACAAATATAATGACTCATTAGGATATTGTGTCAGATTGTTATTGGGAGTAATAATAATTTTTCCAAATCACCATTTCTTCACAAATTTTTATATTGGCCAACTTGAAAAAAAAAATGTTTCTGTGTGCCCACAGGGATTCACTATTTTGAAGGACAAGTGAAATTTCAGATGCATTACTGCAGACTGAGAGCCCTCTGATGTGATCATGAGTGCACTGATCTGCACAGAGTATATTCACCTAATAAGGGATTGTCCCTGCTGTAAATAACCTGTGACCAAAACAGAGGAAGAATGAGGACTTTTCATTACAGCAAAAGAGAAATTAGGTGATTTACTCAATGTCACAAATAAAACTAATGGCAGAGAAAGGAACTCTTTCCTTTCCAAATCCAAATCTAAATCTCCTAAGCTCATGGCAGGAATCCTGGCCAAAAATCTGATTTTGGAAATGGTTTGTATTTGAAAATGGCTTCTACCCTAATCATTATCATTGTAAAGAGCAGTTAAATAGGTTTCTGTGTATAATTAGCATTACATTTGCCAAGAACATCTTCTATGATAACATTTTGAAGGTCCTTGTTTAAATTCCAGCCATATGTCTTAACCTGGTAATGAAATCCATGGTAAAGAAACATTGGTTTGGGATTGCTTTAACTTACATTGTTGCCCTCTTTTACTTGAGTAATATGAGCTGCCTCACTCAGATATGTTTAGTTGTTTGCTTGGCTTTTTAAGGCATCCTTATTCTACATAATCTGAATCCTGATATAGTACTAAACATCATTCTTGAAATTCTCTGGAGTTGCTCCTTAGTAGCAATTAGAATATTTCTCCAACAGTAAAAAATGAGCAATTTTCCCCAAAGATAGGCACATCAGTGTTGAAATCATGTAATTGCATATTATACCTGGCCTTTTCCTAGCAGGGTAAGCAGTCTAAGTGATCTCATTATCTAGAAGATTTGGGACCTTGGTTGATGTCAGTGTGAACTGATCAAAGAGAATTAGGAAGGACAGGCTGGGAAGGCGAGGAGGGAGAGTGGCCCTTTGCAGGAGAGAGCAGCAGGACTGCCTGGAGCTCTGCCTAGGAATGGACGGTGAGCCTGCTGAGAGCTCTTGGGTTGGAATTAAAAGGAAGACAACGTGGGTGACATTGTTGTGGGTTTCTCCTATAGACACCCTGATCAGGAAGAATTAGATGAAACTTTCTTTAGACAACTTGGAAGAAACTTCATATTCACAGGCCTTGGTCTTCATGGGGGACTTTAACCACCTCAGTATCTGCCATTTCTGGAGTGCATTGATAATAACATCTTAACACAGATTGAGGGAAGGTTCTCTGCTGGACCTAATACTTACAAACAAGGAAGAATCAGTTGGGGATGTGAAGACTGGGGGCCACTGTGGCCGCAGTGACCATGTGATGGTGGAGATCAGTATCCTGAGAGAAGGGAACAAGGCAAATAGCAAAACAACAATAGCAGAACAAGCAGACTTAGCCTGTTCAGGAACCTGCTTGGAAGAATCCCATGGGAGATAGTCCTGGAGGGAGGAGGGGTCCAGATGAGCTGATTGTTTATCAAGGATCACCTCCTTTAAGCTCAAGAATGGTCCATCCTGATGAGCAGAAATCAAAAGTACCAGGAGTGCCTGAATGAATGAGCAAGGAGCTCCTGACTAAACTCAGACATGAAAAACAAGCACACACGAGGTGGAAGCAGGATCAGGGCACCTAAGAGGAATATACAGACACTGTCTGAGTGTGCAGGGATGGGTTTTGGAAAGCCTTAGTCTTTACTGGTAAGATTTGCCTTCAGGAATTTCAGATCCCTGAGACCAGTGGAAAAGTCTGGAGCAAGGAAGACTTACTCTTGGTGGAGGAGAATCAGATTAGGGAAGACTTAAACAAATTGAACATACACAAGACCACGGGACCTGATGTGATACGCACATAGTTGGTGGATGTCAAGGCAAGGCCACTCTCGATTATCTGTGAAAGACCCTAGCAGTCAGGAGAGGTTCCCTAGGATGGGAAGAAAGCAAATGTCACTCCTATCTTCAAAAAGGGAAAGGAGGAGGATCTGGGGAATTACAGGCCAGCCAGCCTTACCTGAGTCCGTGGAAGGTGACAGAACAAAAAATTCAGAAAAACATTTCTACGCATATTAAGGACAAGGGTGGTTGGGAGCAGTCAGTATGAATTTACAAAGGGGAGATCATGCCTGACCAGCTTGACAGCCTGCTACGATGAGATGACCGAGGAAGAGGGGATAGGTGAGTCCAGTAGCAGTCACCTTTGGATCTTCACCTGTTTTATGTGAGTACCGAAGAGCTGCATTTAAGTTACCAAGAAATAGATCTCCCACATTTTTATGCATACACAATTTATAAGCTCTTGTACAATTGCAGCATCTTTGGGTGTCTCAGTGTATGTAGGGTCAGCAATATTTTGTGTTACCTGTCTCCCCAACCAAGGACAAAGGGAAAACTCTTTGATGGCTGCCACTGAGATGCAATTACCTCAAATGCAAGAGATACCTATCCCTTGGTTACACCCTACAGATAGCCAGTTCACTTGCATTACCCCTAGACTAGAAAGAGGGTAGAGGAAAACTGAGAAAGTGTAAATAAAGAAACAAGGTACTAATGCTGGGTTTAAAAAACAGCGTATATAAGATACTGTAGGAATTAGGGGGATCTTTTAGAAACATGAGAAGCTTGGGTGAGTCAGAACAGCAAGCACACACTTTTCTCTACCTGCAGCTTAAATGGGGGACCAGTCAGCAACAAAGGAATCCACTGAGACAGGAAAGCAAAAAAGTGTGCGTTATTGAAAAAGCCACCTGGGAAAATTCTTGACTTCTTGGATGTGTCTGACTTAATTTCAAATGAAATTGAGGATGTCGAGGAGAGGAAACGTGTGCTGACATCTATTATCTTGAATAGACTTCCGCAGTTCCTATCCTGGCTCCAGTAGACTGAAGGTCTTTTTGGAATTCACACAAAAGCTGTCTATCTGTTGGCTTCAAGTATCAGTGGTCTGTGAGCAATGAATTACAAACCCGGATAGCATAGAAAGTTGAAGGGAACATTTAAATTAATAAGAGATTTCTGGTTGTGGAAGGAAGGAATATCTTCCTTAGACCAGCAGTAGTCTAAGGTGGAGGAAGCCCATAGAGTCTGTGCCCTTGAAGTTTTTGAAAAATTAAAGAAAACAACAGTGTTTCTACGTGAACAGACCAAAGCAAGCTGCAGAATTTGTACACGGTACAGAGAGTGTCTCTACCACAGTCAATGTGATGCATTCCTCCATTTATATTGGAAAAGCAATCAGTTGATTTAGTTCATGAAAGCACATTATGCCTGAGCTCATACCCCAGAAGATTCTTATTCTGGGAAATGAAGAATTGTATTGTAATCTAGTTATCCTTTACTTTCACACTGACAGGAAGTCTTGTGGAAGTCAATGAAAGACTTGGCTGTGGTTTGAGTCTGTACTTTGATCTCCATCTCTTACCTGAGAAGTTTTTAAGTCCACATTGTTCACTTGTTTTCCACGTTTTGATGGCAGTGCTTTCCTACATTCTATTGCCTTTTTACTTCCACTAGTTTACACTAGGTTTCTGGCTTTTACTTTTTCTTTCTCTTTTTCTTTCCCTTGCTTGTCTCTAAAGCATTTCAGGGCAGGGTGTTTGTTCCTTCAGTATCTTTAGCAGAGTTAATTGATCATAGTAGTATATCTATGTCTTGACAACTGTGTTAGCACAATTGTACATGGAAATTTGGTCTTTAAGATGTGGTCGTATGCACCAATACTGACAACCCAGGATCTGATCAGTGGTTCGACTGGTTGTCTGCTGTCTTGTCAATAGCAAATAGAATATGAAAAAGGGTAAGGGAAAACCCAATATTACAAGACAAACTTCCCTCAGGAAATTGTCTCCTAATTGCCCCTTCAACTGTAATGGTCAAAATGGAAATTTATGAAAGCTAGTTATCTTGTTGCCAGTATACTAAAACAAAACAATGAAGAAAACCAAACCGGTGTAAATATTTGAAGTATCAGTGAATCTACCCCATCTAACTTACCTACACCTGCTCTGCAGCATTGCCTCTGTGCTTATAGAGCACCTTAATATATTAGAAGTGTGGTAAAAGTAATAGTTTATGATGAAGCTTTTCCTCTGCTTTCTTGGAGACTTGGAAAAATCAAAAAATATATCAGTACAAAGATGATTATTATATACCTAAAGGCAGCTTCTGCCCTGACAATTGGCAAGTGTGGCTCAGTCCTTGTAAGCATCTTACCTAAGAACTTGTTTACAAAATTCCTGAAGGGAAAAATCCAGACACAGGGCCTAAAAAGCAATAGATGTGCCTTGTTCTGCTACCAGACAAGGAAGAATGGCAGCTGAGTGCTGGCTCCCGGGTGCCCCAGCCTCGTGGTCTCTTGCAGCAGCAGAAGACAAAGTCTCACAGCCAGATCCCAGAGCTGCTCTTCATTAAGGTCAGAGGAGTTTATCTTTCTATCTTCACAGAAATCTGCTGCAACAAATTTTGTTTACTCCTATTTCACAGAACCAGTAAGAATTCCGCCTGTGTCAATTAGTCCATTTGAACTGGAACCTGCAACATTTTATTGTGACTTTGCTGAAATGACCCTTCCCTGCAGTAAGTGCTGCAGAACTGAGCCCTCTTAGAGCTGGAAAACCTCACTCTTCTTGGACGTTTAAAAATGTGCTTAAAAATCATCTGGGAATGATTTATAGCGCTGACTGGACCAAGTACATTTCAATACTAATGCATAAATCTTCTAACAAATAAGCTATCTACAGAGTTATAGGCAGAAAGGATTGTCTTCCTTCTCTAAAATGAAAATATGTTTGGAATGATGCCTATAGTTAAATCTTGCTCACACTTTGATCTCATGTGAAGAAATTTTACAGTTTTTATTATCCTTGACTTTGAAAACTCCTTGTATATGCTTTAAAAAGACTAATGACAAAACTTGCTTACAAGATTCTGGGAATGAACATGTACTGTGGCTTAGGGCAATGGTGAAGAGTCATTTTATTGTAACAACATGAAACAAAGCTTATTATGGTAAAGAAAACAATATTATACTTGCAACCACTGACTGAATCTCTTCTACTGTGAAGCTTCTGTTTATTGCTGCAGTTTCTCTCTGTTCCTTTCTTTCTCTGCCTGCTTTATTTCTCACTGCCATTTTAGAAAAAAGCCCTGCATATCCTCAGTGGCTGCTGGTACCTTTAAAATGTTTTCATACAATTTATTTAATATGAATCTTAAAATATGTTCAGAGAAATCTTAAATTTATTCAAATATCCCACTCTTAAGATGACACCTAACTTTTGTTGATATGTACACAAAATCTTTATACTTAAATATATCTTTTCTGACTAATTTTCCATAATGTGATACTGAGCCAGATATCTTATAGTGTACATTTGAATACTGAACATTGACCATTTACATGCCCCAGAATGTGGCTTTCAATCCACTCAGTTATGTAGATCTAATTATCTTCACCGTGGGAGCTGTACATCTGAAATTATTCATTACCTTTCATAAATTCAGTCCAAATTCCTACCTGTTTATCTAGTTTGTGATTTTATGGAGCAATTAGTCTGCCAAATACAATTAAAAAAAAGGTTTATAAGTAACCTTTGTGAGGTAGTCTTCATATAGCTAATTCTAAAGATTATAATCCTACGTATTAGCACTACCTAAAATAGTCACAGTACCCAAGGAACAAATGTGGGGAAATAATCCTCTGTCAACACAATTTATTTTTCAGCCTCTAACAAGAGATATATAGCACTTTCTCATTAACTGACTAAATGGGGGACCATGCACTTCCTTACACACCCACCATTATCACCTGGGCTGATGTGATTCCTGCATCAGTCATCTTATCTCAACCTGAAACGTTCAGAAGGACAGAAACCATATTTACGTAAATACAAGAAACAGAGCTAATTCTCCTTTACCTTTAGATCTAGCCACACAGTATAAAGTATAATTGTAATTATAAATATAAAGTTGTATATAGGAAGTACAAAGCACTTGCAAGTCGGCCTTATTACAGTTTTAACACAGACTAAGATGTATTTGTGCCATTAAACACTTTAGTGATGCCTTAGTATATGTAGCTGGCTGATCTGGAGAATTACTGTTTTCCTAAGTCACTTGCTTTTTCAGATCTGGTATCATTTTGTCCCCTTTTCTTTTCTTGGAGCTGTACTAACAGGAAACCTCTCTGAGAATGCTGACTTAGGATCTAGTTCAAAAGAATTGAGGAGCCTGGTTTTAAGCTCTCGGAGAACATATTATTTCAGCTTCTACATCTTACTGACTCCCCTTCTTTTCCCAAACCTGTTTCTTCTCCATACTAAACATTTTCATTTCTTTATTTTTTTGTTCCTTTATAAATCTCTTCCATGATATCTACAACTGAATCCCATATATATATACACACATAGATTTTAATAGAAATATTTAACAATAATGTTAAACAATATAAATGTCATAAAGACTATTTAAACAGATTTATACAAATATAAACTTGATATGTCACAAATTATAATATAATTTATAATAT
>NW_009194055.1:0-319 GCF_000690835.1 Fulmarus glacialis
ACGCCCCAAGCTGGGCACGCTGCACCCCAGACCCGTCCTGCCTCTGCGCTGCTTTCCAGGGGTGAAACCGGGACACTCGATGGGTTTTCCTTCATGTGATTCTTGTGAGCACGTCTGGGAGATCGGCTCTCACTGCTAATGACCCGGCAAGAAGTGCTGGGTTAACCTTTCATTTTCTGGTCCTGTCTGCTCCCAGTCCTGCAGAGAAGGAAGCAGCCCAGTGGGGTTACTGGTTTGGGCACTGGCAGAGACCAGACCTGACCCACAGCCCAACCCAGAGGAGACGGCAGGGGTGGGGCAGAGGGGTGCACGCACACTC
>NW_009194055.1:670-882 GCF_000690835.1 Fulmarus glacialis
CTGCCCCGTGGCTGGTGGTCAGCAGTTTTAAGGAGAGGCAAATAAAGTAAGAGAATATTTTATCTCGCTGTAGCTGATCAGAGTTCTGGCTGTGCCAGCCCGCATACCCCGCAGACGCGTTACGGCTCTGCGTCTCTCTTGCAGGCAGGAGACCGGCGAGATGTTTGCCGTCTGCCCGCCCGGCGCCCCGGCGAATGCCCCGTTCCGGCAGT
>NW_009194056.1:0-247 GCF_000690835.1 Fulmarus glacialis
CCCCCCCGCCGCCGCAGGGGAAGCCGCGTCCGCGGGTGACGTGGACGAAGGAGGGGCAGGCGCTGGGGGAGGACGTCCACGTCCGCAACTCCGACCAGGACACCGTCTTCTTCATCCGCGCCGTGGGGCGGCACCACTCGGGGCAGTACCAGCTGCGCCTGCAGATCGAGAACATGGAGGACACGGCCACCCTGCGCCTGCGCGTCGTCGGTGGGGACCGGGGCGCTGGGGGCACTGGGGGAGCCGG
>NW_009194056.1:1273-1675 GCF_000690835.1 Fulmarus glacialis
ACTGGGAGCACTGGGATGGGGAACTGGGAGCACTGGGATGGGGAACTGGGAGCACTGGGATGGGGGAGCTGGGTCAGCATTGCGTGGTCCGATGAAGATCGAGAACATGGAGGGTGTTCCCATTGCATGTCGTCAATGGGCACTGGGAGCACTGGGATAAGATGTACTGGGAGTACTGGCATGGGCTGTACAGGGAGCACTGGGACTAGGGGTACTGGGAGCACTGGGAGCACTGGGATGGGGAACTGGGAGCACTGGGATGGGGGAGCTGGGTCGGCATCGCATGGTGTGAGGCAGATCGAGAACATGGAGGGCGATCCCATTGCATGTCGTCAATGGGCACTGGGAGGCAGATCGAGAACATGGAGGGCGATCCCATTGCATGTCGTCAATGGGCACTGG
>NW_009194057.1:0-9986 GCF_000690835.1 Fulmarus glacialis
GGCTGCTCCTTGGGCGGCGTGGCACTGCTGGGGACGCTGGGGTTGAGGGAGAGCAGGGGAGTGTTGTTGTGCCGCAGCACCAGCATGGCGTTCCTCCGGGAGAGCTCCTCCCGCAGCGGGTGGCCCTCGGGGATGTCGTGCACATTGCGCAGGGCCGGGTGGTCTGGGGGCAAGCCGGGATGCAGGCTCAGCGGGTCGGCAGCCAGTAGCCTTTGCCTGTGGAGATTCTCCAGCTCCTTCTGGCGGATGATCTCGGCTGACATCTCCAACCTAAATTGGGAGAGGCAGAGAGGGAATGTTGGGGGCGGGCTCTGCAAGTAACTTGCGAACCCCCAGCCATGCTGAACCAGAGCTTGCAGGATCAAGATGTCACCTCCGCACCCGCACACTGCTTCCTTTGGTCTCACTTGGACACCGCTTTGTGGCCTCTGCACAGCTCATCCAACACAGCACCCCTCATTACTCTGCCTGCTGCTAAGAAAGGGAAAGAAAAATCCAACCCAAGCCCAGGCAGGCTAGCCCCCTACACTCTTTACCTTGCCAGGTTTTGCTTTCGTAGCATCTCTTGCTGCCGTGCAAACATCTCTGCTTGTGCTGGCTGCAGGAACCCGTAACCTGGGGACAGGGAGAATGGGGTTATTACTCTCAGCATTGACTCTTTGCTAACTCACGGCCAGCTCCCCAGAGGGCTAACTGAGCAGGAAAGGGCAGCTGAGAGCTGCCCTTCTGTTCTAGAGCCCATCTATCCCCTCACTCCCAAGGCAGTGCAGCCTGCTGCTGAAACATGGGACCAAGGAGGCTGGTGGGGATTAAAAGAGAGAGCAGCCAAGGCAACCTGCTCCTATCACTGCAAAACAAAGGCGAAGTCAGCACAACAGTAATGGGGAAACACAGAAAACGTGTCTGGGCTGTTTGGCCGAAGGACAGTTTGTCACAGGCTGCATCTTCGCTCTACCCACTTCCCCTGGCTGATTGCAAGCATTTCTTATGCACTCACCTGGTGTCTGGCACAGAGCCGAAGGCACCCCAAGGAAAGGAGGTCTCAAGTGGGGCCCCAGGGCAATATGGGGTGCATTCTGGGGTGAAAGCAGAGGCGGTGGGTGGGATATCTCCCTGCAGAAATCAGAAAATAAATGCATGTTGAAAACCTGGAGGCCACAGTGCCATGGAATGGCCTGGAGGCCACAGTGCCCAGAGGGCCCTGGCTGAGGAAGAACACCCTTCTGCAGATGACCTGCATTCTGTATCAAAGGCCATTCTGAGATAGAAAGATGCCTATTCACCCATACGCAAAACTTTTAAAAGGGAGAGAAAAAAGAAAAGAAGCAGAACCAGAAGAGGAAGAAAGCAGCCAGGACTCCATAGGTCCCACATGCTTCCCATCTTGATACGTTTGCTTCTGTGGCCTTTCAGCTGGGCTGTTCAAAGGGGTTTTGGCTGCCCAAGGCTAGCAAAGGCAAGGCTGAAGATGCTGCATCTGCCTGTCCCCTTAGCAAGCTTGGGTTTCTATCTCAACTACCTTACAACTGAAGAGGCATTCTATATTTTGGGAGCTGGAGAGTGGGTTTGGGAAGATTTGAAGGCATCACTGGCATGCCTTGCAAAAAAAAAAAAAAAAAAAAAAAAAAAAAAAAAAAAAAAAAAAAAAAAAAAATCACTGTCCTAGCTGGGACGACAGGTCATCTGTAATTCTGGAGAGAAAAGCTGTAAGCGAGGCAGAGAAAGACACAGACAGGAGAGGTGGGGAGAGGGATGTGAGCAGAAGTGCCACAGGGTCAGTGGAAAGGAGTACTGCCGGAGAAGATGCTGGCCAGAATGGGTAGAGCAGATATAAGGTGGCAAGTAAGCTGGAAGAGGCAGGTTTAGCTGGGACGACAGGTCATCTGTAATTCTGGAGAGAAAAGCTGTAAGCGAGGCAGAGAAAGACACAGACAGGAGAGGTGGGGAGAGGGATGTGAGCAGAAGTGCCACAGGGTCAGTGGAAAGGAGTACTGCCGGAGAAGATGCTGGCCAGAATGGGTAGAGCAGATATAAGGTGGCAAGTAAGCTGGAAGAGGCAGGTTTGAGGGGTGGGGAAGAGGACATTGCCTGGAAGCAAGGCAGGTAGTGCTTGTTTGGGACGGGGCGGGGGGGGGAAGGCCAAAAAAAAAAAAAAAAAAAAAAAGAAAGAAAGAAAGAAACCAAGGTCTCTTCCATTAGTCAAATCTGCCCTGGGAGCCTGCAAGCAAATCTCTGCTTTCCGGCTGCACGTCTCTTAATTCCTTTTGATGGCCACTTACGACATTATTACCTTCACCAGGGCATCTAGAGGCAAAGCCAAGTGCTGTGCCGTTTATTTTCATTTTACAGTATCTCCCTATAAAATCTGCTCCAGGAGAGACTGGAGGGCAAGAGAAAGGGAGCAAGAAGGTGCACGTGACTTTGCAACAGCCGGACCATATGCACAACCATGCTCCCCTTTTCAGTGGGGGGATGACGTGCAAGTGGGGGATAACGTGAGAATCCCAGCCATCCATGCCCCCGTCCCACACAGCTGGGCATGGATTACCACCACGGCTCATGAAAAGCCAGACAAGGACTCTTTGGGGAGAAGGCGGGCAAGGAAAGGATTCTTGTCCTCTCCCTCGATCTTCCCAGTGTAGTTTTATCCTCATTCTATGCAACAGCCACTACAAAGCACTGCCACACATTGATCCACAGCGCAGAACGGGCTGAGATTCCCCTCCAGTATTCCTCCTTCTCCCTACCCCTTGCCCATCTGCCTGTCCCTGCCTCCCCCCTTCCCGTCTGCCTCTACTCCCCTTCTCCCCATCCCCTGGCTGTCTCCGTCTCTCCTTTCCTCCTCCTTCCTCCCCTAGCTCTCCTCTAAACTAATTGCACAGCTCGCTGTGTCTGGAGGAGAGCCACAGATCGATCCGTCGCTGTTGAAATGTTAATGCTAATCGTATAACCGCTCCGCCAGCACCTCGCACTTCAGTGGCAGCTCCAATTAATCTCAGGTAACGCAGCGCGTGACCTTCGGCTCAGAGCCGGGGCAGCAGCCAAGCGATGCTTATGTAATTACACCATGAAGTGTGTAATCACCTGCCCTAATCCCCGAGGCCTCACAATTAGCCGAGGCCTCGGTCGCTGGGCTGCCAAGTGCTTTGCCACCCCGGACAGCCTGCAGATGAATAACGGACAATTAAAGCGGCATGACGGGGGCTAGGAGGTGTCCGTTCGATCGTAATTAGCTGTAATCATGGGGAGACGAGCCTGGCAGACGTGCTGTTCGTTTTATAAGAAGCAATTTAGGAAATCAAGTCGCTTTTAACCATTCCATGGCCAGCAAGCAGTGGCCATGCCCTCCCTGCCTTTTATAAATGCAGAAAAGGGGATCCTGTACGAGAGGTAACAACGCTCAGACGCCCCAGGTGCAGGCTGCACACAAGAGAGCTCAGAAGGAAATGCTAAAGACAAAGAGAGCTTCTTGATTTTGGCCAAGCAGAGACAATCTGTGCCCAGGAAGCATACTGTTTGATGGGGATCAGGACTGGGCGCTGGAAAATAAAAGGTTCTCCCTTTGGTGGCAGCCCAATGTTAATCAGAGGCTATTTTTATGCTTTAATGTTGCACTACAGGGCCTAACTTTGATCCCTAAGGAATTCACATCTGCTCGAGACCCTGCAGTTCATTCCCTCTGTCCTCTCATCATCCTCTGGGGCCAGGGATCAGCTCATATTTTGGACTGGCCGGCGAGCGGTGCCCTGGCTGGGGAAGGGGGGTGGCAACTGCTGCGGGACCTGATGGCGCTGCCACGCACCCAGCTGAGCACAGCAGCCTGCGCTGGCTCGGAAGGGGCTGGAGGTAGTTGTAAGAGGGGTTGTAAGAAACGCATCAGGAGCGACTTCGAACGTGAGAGGTCAGTCGCTGCTTATGTTACACGCACAACGCATGCTGGGGATGAGTCCGAAGAAAATTCAGGGAGACACATTTACACATGCTGTCATCATGCCTGCCTGACAGAGCAGACCACACGGAGACCCCGGAGTCGTTCTCTCAGCAACACTGGAGCTCTCCAGCAAACACTTGCATAGGGCAAAGCTGCTGGGTGAGGCCAGACAAACAGGACCAACCGAAGGTCCCGCCGCTGGCACTGTTACACCCGTGGAGTCTGGGGCCTGAAGTCAGAGAAGAGAGGCTGCATACGGCCAAACAAGAAGGAGTCATTGCACCTCTCCTGCCATCCCGCTAATGCTCAGCATCAGTCCCCAGCAGTAGGTAACTTAGAAAGAAAGCAGGTATGCTCATAAATATTTGGGGGCAAGGGACTCCTCTCCCTGCAGGTAGACTGATACTCCCTAGCTCACGCTGCAGAGCTGCCGAGGAGCAGTGATTCACACCGCCTGCGTTACCACGCAGGACAGACGCTTTCTGCCGTCCCACAAACCCAGCCTCCTGGCAGGGAACCTGTTGGAGCCTGCCACTGCTCCCTTCCAGCCCATCTGCCTGATCCTTGGCATGGAAACCTGGCACAGGAGGGAGGGAGTACGACCAGGTCGTGTCCTGGCACAGAGCTGGGAAGCCCTCCCAGGCTGCCTGGTACAGATACTGCCAACTGCTTCCAAGCAAGCTTGGAAATTAACTGGCAACCCCAGAGTAAAAAGCCCCAGAGACCTTAACAAAGGCTACTGTGCTTTTAGACAGACGTGCACCAAAACACAAATCCTTGCATCCTTTCTCAAGTACATATCAGCCTTCAATCCCCCCGTTAATTTCCTTCTTCCTCTTCTTCCACCTCTCAGAGTAAGGGCTGAATTACAGTTCCATACTCTGAGAATGTGAATTTAGTCCTTGGCAATTACATCTGATAAGCCTTGTCCTTACCTTGCAGAGAGCGATTCTGGGTTACTGCATATTCCTTCCTCCACCCCCTTTTTTTTTTCCCCCTAATATGCCAGCTGGAGGCTTGTGAGCAGGGTATTAGGGGATTTGCACTGCATGCTGCTAAATTTGATATGTCCTTTAACAGGAGACAAATGGTTCACAAGGCTTAAAAAGTATCGACTTTTCTTTAACAATAAGCACTAATGGCCTTCAAATAATCAATATTTAAAGTCATTATGGGGTTACACATTATACTGTTAAAACCAAGCCTTTCACTTTAACCCCATCGTATCCTCCCAAGCCCAGAGCAGTGCTCCCCCCTGACTCACTCCAAGCTCAAAAGGAAGGCTCGGAGCACAGGCTGTGACTGGAGATGTGAGAGGGTCAGGAAATGCAGATTGAAACCGGCAAGGCATGGAAATAAATTTAGAACGGATGGAAGAGGGGGGAAAAAAAGAAGGCATGAAAGCTCTGCTTTCTTCTGCTTTGCATTTGATAGGAAGAGACACTTTAAACCTGAGGTAATAGGCAAGCAGCACACAGCTCCTTGCTGGTTCGCCATCCGCAGACACTGTCTGTGCCAGGAAGGGAAAATAAATAAAATGAAAGGGCTGTCTAAAAATGGTGTTTGGGATTTCCAGGCAGAAAGAGACATGTACTGGCGCTGCCCTTCTGGGGCAGCAACGAGGCCTGGACACAGAGAGGGTCTGGCTTATGCTGCCAGGGGAAATCGCTCCCTCAAAATCCAAACTGGTGCTAAAACCAAATTAGTTAAATCAGGTCAAGCTCTTTGGCCTTTGCTCTGCATAACATTCAGCCAGCTGGGATCTGGTGAGGAATCCCCTCAGTGCAAAAATCAGAGAAAGAGGGATACAGCATTCAGAGCAGAGAGGAGGATGCGAGGCTGGGATAGGTGAAAGTCGGAGAGAGAATGTGTCCAGAGAGGACAGAACGTGCCCAAGGAGCATAGGAGTGAAAAGGAAAGCCTCCGCAATGCAGGAGAGAGGAATTAAGTGGTGAAGGAAAAAATGGCAGCAACAGCAGATGGAAAGAACCCAATCCAAAAATCCTTGCTGGGGTATTTCAGGCACATCTTTGCACAGAGAAAGGCCTCTGGCTGATGCACAATGTTTGTCAGCTTACTGCAATGGAAGGGCAATGAGTGCATCTTTGAGACTCTGCGGCTCCCACTCCCAGAACACTCTAGCCAAAGGGCTCAGCTTCCCAGGACCACAGCAGATCAGGATGCTGATGGCATCTCACGCAGGCAGTATTTCTTGCCCCTCATCCCATAATTGTCTATGGTCCTGGAAGATGAATTGTGTCCCTAATGCTTCTTATAGACAGTACCAGAGACAGCTGAATGCTATTACCAAAGTCTCTGCCTCAACACTTGCCCTTCCTCTGACTATAATCTGCCTTCTCCCCCTCCCGTGAGAGGCAGGTTCTCCCACACCAACCCCATCCCATATACTGTATGCACGTGAACGAGCTCCTAGCAACTCGTAACACAGAACTGATGCATCATATTCAGCCAACAAGCTTCACCACACTGATCACACTGTTAAGCAGCTCATCCAGCCTAGTCTAAGCACCTGTGCAATGCTTTCCATTTGCAGGGTATAAAAGTTTTTCCCTAAACGGGGGTGAATGCAAGTGTTCCCTAGGCTTCACACACACTAGCCTGCTCTGTGAGCAGCAGTCTGCTCCGTTCAAGAGTACAATCAAGAGTGAGTTCTGCAGCATGTACCAGGAGATGAGCACCCTGGGTGAGAACATGCCAGGCTAAACGACCCCAGCAAAACCAAGTACATTGCCAACAAATTTTGGAGACAGGATCCAAGGAGCAGGATCCAAGCAACTCTGCAGGGCACAGCCACCTGCCATTTTTGCAGGAGACAGAGCAGTTTGGAGATGGGAAGTACTCCAGGCTGGACTAGTTACAATGACAGCTTTTAGTTGTACCCTTTCCTCTTCCAAGTCTTTTTATAACACTGAACTCAACAATCTTTTCAAACAAACCACCAAGTCCTGGCGCTCTATAATCCAAGTCTGAATCAATCTAGAGAAGGATCTAGGAAACCAAAACCATGAAACCAAAAGGATTCTCAAGCCTGCAGCTTGAGTCTACTTCTGGCGAGACATATCAATTTTACTAACTCTTTTCGACAGATGAGGAAGCTAGAGCAAAGAGGTGAAGGGACCGTTACTCCTCTATAAGGACTTTGGAACTTAGTCCAAGAAGATCCATATTCAGTGTATCTGCATGCACACGTGTGCATCATCCCCTTCAGAGCCAGTACCCACCTGCCTCCCTTGTGCTTAGTATCATTAAACCTACCAACCTGTTTCTGACCAGCAAAGATGGATACTAACTGGCTGACAAATGTCTGAACACACCTATCTTCCCCAGTGTTCCCTAGCTCAGACTCATCACCTACCTCTTCACACCTGGAAACTGGAAAACTGTATATATAGTTCCCACTAGCAGGCACAGGTCTCTGCGTTCCTGTCTTTGCAAAAACAGCAGCACTGCCCTGATAAATAAAACTGG
This sequence comes from Fulmarus glacialis, assembly GCF_000690835.1. Lineage (NCBI taxonomy): Eukaryota > Metazoa > Chordata > Aves > Procellariiformes > Procellariidae > Fulmarus > Fulmarus glacialis. The sequence continues at coordinate 7,421 of NW_009194057.1, forward strand.
GTCACCAGTATGGGTTTTCCCCCCTTGCTTTGCCAGACATAATGGCTGAAGTCTGGAGTGGCTAATTATTCTTGCCCACAAAGCTGCTGCACTTGAGAGCTGACCTGATCCCCACAGATCTCCCGATAGGAAGCTGAAATGGAATTTTAACACCATGCCAAACAGTTCACATCCCCCTGCATCATGCATTATTACTTCTGCTCCTGGGAAAGGAGATGCCATAAATCTACCTACAGTTTGCCGATGTACGTGAGCCAGCTTCCTCCATCGCCTTCTCCTCTGTCAGTGCCTACCTGAACCTTTTAAAATCTCTATACCTGCATAATAAAGGTGCACAGAGGCTGCTTTGATTTACCCCATTGACAAAGACCATGGCAGCCAAGTACAAAACCCAAGGCTAACAGCAACAGGAAGAATGGAAGGGAGAAATTAACCCATACAGTGCTTTACAATACATGGCCACAGCTTCTCCTGGCATACCTAAAAATGCCTGTGGTGCTGTGGCAAAACAGCAAGAAACAGTTTGCATGTGACAGCTCCAACCAGGCCATTTTTGAGTGGGAGCAGAGTGATACATGCTGACCCTTAGTGACACTCAGGTGGCTGTGGACCTCTGGGGAGAAATAATGATCATGTGAACTAACGTCAAGCAGACTTACCAAGTCATGACTATGGGGCATAGTTGTAGCTTCCCGTTTCCCAGCAGGATTCCCCAGTTCTGCTAACCGAGGATTATCACACCTGAGAGCCTGGCCAAGGAGGCAGGCCACACAGGGCCCTCTCACACCCTCCTTGTGGGAGCAAGTGGCTGCAGAAAAAACAGGCAGTCTGGTCTGCCATGCCTTGGCACGGCGGTGGAAGGAAGCACGGGACGTGCCCATCCAGGCCCACCATGGTGATGTTCCACATGGTTTGTCTCCAAGCTCCTTGGAGAACTGCTCTGCCCAGTTAGTTAGAGCAGGTCCTGTACGTATGGTCCGAGGCGGGAGCAGTGTCGGAAAACAAAACCAGGGCTGATAACGTGCTATGAGCCTTGTTTCAGTCTGCAAACCCTTAGACAGAAACGGGACTACAGAGTATGTACCACAGAGAAAAAGACAGCTTCTTTGTTTCATTCCCACCAACACAGCCATAGGCTGGTCTTGCTTATAGGCAAATAACTAGACCTTTACAAGTGGGTGCAAATATCCTTGCTCCATGCAACGGGCCACATTATACTGCTCTTTCAACTGAGGTGCTCAAAGGCCTTCCCAAACATTGAGTACAACCTGCTTTCAAAATGAGAACCACTGTCACCGTGCAGCAAGGGAAACTGAGACACAGAGTGACTCCTGCAAACTGAATCCAAGGTCCCACAGATATTTCTCTCAACATCAAAGGCAGGTTGTGCCCCTACGTGTTCCTTTCCCCCACCTCACCTCGCCAGGATTTCCCTCTCACTCATACCAATGCAACTATTCATAGGGCTACTTAGAGAACTGAATCAAGATGAAAAGTAGTGGTCTTTTCCAACCACAACTCCTGGCCTTCAGTCTCTGTCCCCTGAGCTAGCGAGTAACTTCTCTCTCCCTCCCATAACTGGGCAGGAACACTAACTCCAGTCCTCTGCTTAAACTGCTAGATAACACCCTCTTCCCAAACGATTTAACACTTCCTGGCCTAGCCCAGCTCCATCAGCTAGAACACCTGTCTGGCAGTGGCAAGCACCTCTGGATTTGATACGTAGCTAATTCATTTTCAGTTTGCCCCTCCTATGTGCAGCACCTCCCCATAAGCAACCTCCACCCTTCCGTACGTGCCTTTTCAGCCAGGCCTCCGGCTGGCCTGGCACTTCTCCAGGCCACACATAGCTGGAGAAATTTTCCTGATGACTGGCTGCACTGAAACTCGTCTATCTCTGCATTCCTCACAGGTCTGCCTACAATCCACATGGACTGGGTTGGATTTTATTAAGTGGGTTAGCCAAAGTACACCCTGTAGGAGAAAGGTTTACCAGGTCTGCCCAGCCTCTACACATTGCAAACCCATTGGTCAGAAAGAAGGAAAACCAGACAGGATCTCCAAGGCTATAAATGGGGGGGGAATGACTCTGAACTCAACACATACATATGCACGCTATAGAACCAATATTGCAGCCTGCTGCCTGCCCCCACCCCAAGATGAAAGCCAAAAAAGTCTAGATACTAGAGCCTTTCACGGCTTGTCCCGTGACACCCAGAGCCTTTGCATCCCCATGGCTGCCCAGCCCTCTCCCGCCTCTGCTATCCATGTCAGAAACGCACGCAGCTTTAATTTAATATCCTTCTGAAGTTCTTGATTGCGGAGGGAATGGCTTATGGCACAGAGCAAGATAAATGAGCTAGAATTTCCTGGGGAGGGAAATCAGCCTTCCAGCACTCCTATCAGTGGTAAAGGGAAGCTGTGCCTCCTTCTTCCTCAAAAAAGAGAATTTCTTCTTTTTCTATTCCATCCTAGAGCATTCATTCTCTCTCGTTATCTGGGGATGCTATAAAATGCAAATGTAAACATCTTAACTTGCTCTGTGCCAAAGAACAGGTTAGAGTCT
>NW_009194057.1:10012-10323 GCF_000690835.1 Fulmarus glacialis
GGAGGTTTTGTGATGGTCCCCACCAGCCAGCCAGTCGCCAACCTGGATGTGAATGCACGTGTGCACAAGCACAGACCACCTCCCTTTGCATACAGGCATCCCAGCATGTGGCAAGCACACATGCAAAACTACACTTTTGCACCTGCATAACGCCCAAGGTTGCAAACGCCCAGGGGAGACGCTAAGACATTAGGGGGGCAAATCAAATCTGCCCACCCCCAGGGGCACTGCCACCCTCACCCAGGCGCACCCTCCCCTCCTGGACCCTTACGGCACCCGTGTGCATGCCTTTCCAGACTGGCTCCGAGGGT
>NW_009194058.1:0-865 GCF_000690835.1 Fulmarus glacialis
CCGTGCTTACGCGTTTCTCTGTCCACCTGGAAAAAAAAACCCCGCATGAAAACACATGTATACGTGTGCAGCTACTTTTTTAAACAATCTCTTGTATTTGATTGAAATGGAATATGCCACCATGTATATTTAAGATTAAAGCTTTATTTTGAAAGGCCTGTAATCCTTTCAAGGAGATTTTGTTGATATAAGACTTCATTGGAAAGTAATTGTGGATTGTACAGCTCTGACCTTTGCAGGAAGCAGGGTGCAGGTCTATACAGCTGAGAAATACTGTGCAACAATTTCTTGTGAAGCCCCTGCAGACCGGCTAAGTACGTGTACAAGTTCAGGAATTTATTTAAAAGGTTACAATTAGTGGTTCAATCGTCAAAGTTGGGGACGTGGTATTTTTATGCTGAGTGAAATACATGATTTAATTATACTTTAAAAAAAAAAAAAAAGCAAAACCCCCAGAAAAAAACAAATTAAGGACAGGCCTGCTACACAAATTGAAGGCAGCTAAATGCTCTTTTGTGCCTGCAGCTCTAAGGAGGCTGTGATGCATGCGAAGGAAAGTGACTGACTTAACTCATTGGGATTCAGGGAACGACCTGCCCTCTTTTGAAAAAAAAAAAAAAAAAAAAAAGAAGAAGAAGAAGAAAAGTAAGTGTGTATGTGTGTGTGCGTGTTCGTGTTCGTGTGTGTGTGAGAGAGAGAGAGAGAGGAGGGGGAGACTCACAGAGTCCTGCTTTCCTGAGCTGAGAGCTGCTGGTTCCCAAGCAGAAAGTATTAGGAGAAACACAGCATCTTGTCTCTTTGCTGCATTTATACAATGAAATCACTTCTATTTTTATTCCTGCTAACCGGCCGTTTTTGCTTGCTT
>NW_009194058.1:920-1250 GCF_000690835.1 Fulmarus glacialis
GAGAGGAGAAAAAAAAAAAAAAAAAAAAAAAAACACCAAACAAACCCAACCACGCTGGGATCAGGATTACTCACTTTAGCGCTGGCTGTAAGTACAAAATCTCTTGCTGCATTTCAGAGCGATAGTGAGAGGCTGTCGTGGTTTAGGTTAGGGTTGTTGGGGTTTGGTTTGGTTCTTTGTTGTTCCCTCTCTCTTTTTTTCTTTTTTTAATATCATCCCCTCCTTATCAGTCTTCTGCCGAGTTACTTAGACAAGAAACCAAAACCACCAGGGGAGGGAGAGCGGCGGGCGGCTGAGCTGAGCGCGGCGCGGCGGCAGGGCAGCAGCCGC
>NW_009194059.1:0-11830 GCF_000690835.1 Fulmarus glacialis
CCGCCCCGCTCCCCCACCCCAAGACTCCAAAAGGCGAATCTCATCATCAGAATTAGAGAGAAAAAGCAATCCAAAGATACTGCTTTACATATTCCTTCCCAAACCAAGAAATCAAGTATCTCCCTCTCCCGGCTAACAGCTTATAAATTCAGACTTTAAACAAAAGCAAAAAAAAAAAAAAAAAAAATCAAGCTTCCTACTTAGCACTGCCTCGCTGTTGATGATTTGTGCGGCTGTGTGTGCGTGCGTGTTTGAGAAATGGCGAGATAGGCTTAAAGTATTTTCCATTTCAGCAAAGAGCATACATTACTTTCCTGGTTCGCTCAAATGTTGGTTTTATGCCCACCCCTTTTCAATCTGCCCATGTCTGAGATGCACAGTGCAGGCGTACAATCATGAGCAGCTTACGACACTCAGTGAACACTAGGTGCCTCTGCATGCTCTAGCAACATACTGCTCAGCTGAAGGGAAGGGATTCTTGCTGTCTCTCTCTGCTCTAAGCATCACCTAACAAGCAAAGCGAACAAAGAATGGGAAATAAAGCTACCCTTAGCCGGTCAGTGAATGAATGGTAATCTCTCTATGGAGTAAAGGTTGTGCCGGTCAATGGTCGTTGCAAATGATGGACATTAAACAGATTGACAAATCCTGTGGAGTCGTTAGTAAAGAGTTTGGAGTTTTTTTCACGCCACAGTGTTAACTGCAGAGAAAAGGACAGAGGGAGAAGGAGAAGATCAAGCTCATGTACATAGTTCTGAAACTTGCAGGTCCTAGGAGTCAGCTAAAAAGCTAGCTGGACAAGCCTTTCGCTCTTTGAGCAGAAGCGAAGTGAGACATTGTGAGCTTGCCAGCCTTGCACAAAATTGAAAGGGACTGAATTTGTAGCACAGAGGGGTCTTTTTTAGCTCTGCATATAATTAGTCCAAACACAAAGGAAGCAACTGAATGGAGGTTGTCACTCTCTGGAAAAGGGTGGGTAAGACACTTTTTAATTAAATTCTTTCATGAAGAAAGATTTTTTTTTTTTTTCATTGCTGCAGCATTTAACATGAACAAAATCACTATCATTTTACCTTTGAATGTCTGTGAACTTTAATGCTGCACAGCTCCTGCATGCTGTAAAGTGAAATATTTGCCTCTGTGTTTGTTCTGTTTGCTGTTTTGCTTTGGTTTTCTGGCTTTGTTTTGGTTTTTTTGGGTTTTTTTCCCTTTAATAAAATATGATGTAGAATTTGAAAAGATTCAATGGACATTCTCAAGCATATTTGGAAATATTCTTGCTAATGGATTTCCTTCTTATTGGTCTCTGTTTAAACTGGCTGCTGAGGAAGCCCCCGGGGTTGATATTGTGTACGCTGGGTATCTTTTCTAAAATGCTTCCAGCCGTGAATAGTGGGTGTCCACAGCTATGTCGGTGTGAGGGCAGGCTTTTGTACTGTGAATCACTGAATCTTACAGAGATGCCTCGCAACCTGTCGGGCATGATGGGCTTGTCTCTGCGGTACAACAGCCTTTCAGAGCTGCATGATGGACAGTTCACAGGGTTAATGCAGCTCACGTGGCTCTATCTGGATCACAATCACATTTGCTCAGTGGAGGGGAATGCCTTTCAAAAATTGCGGCGAGTTAAAGAGCTCACCCTGAGTTCCAACAAAATAACCCAACTGCCCAACACCACTTTCCGACCCATGCCAAACTTGCGCAGTGTGGATTTATCATACAACAACCTACAGTCTTTGGAGCCTGACCTGTTTCACGGGCTGAGAAAACTAACAACTTTGCACATGCGGTCGAACGCCATCAAGTTCGTGCCAGTGAGAATTTTTCAGGACTGTCGCAGCCTGAAGTTTCTAGACATAGGATACAATCAGTTAAAGAGCCTGGCTCGAAACTCTTTTGCAGGCTTGTTCAAACTCACTGAGCTGCACCTCGAGCACAATGACTTGGTGAAGGTGAATTTAGCCCATTTTCCCAGGCTCATCTCCCTGCACTCTCTCTGCTTGCGAAGGAATAAAGTTACCATCGTAGTAAACACTTTGGACTGGATATGGCAACTGGAAAAAATGGATCTCTCCGGCAACGAAATCGAATACATCGAACCTCACGTTTTCGAAAGCGTACCTCACCTCAAATCCCTGCAGCTGGACTCCAACCGGCTGACCTACATCGACTCCCGAGTCCTCGACTCCTGGAAGTCCCTCACTAGCATCAGCCTTTCTGCGAACGCCTGGGATTGCAGCCGTAACGTTTGCGCCCTGGCCTCCTGGCTGAGCAACTTCAAGGGTCGCTACGACAGCAATCTGCTCTGTGCCACCCCTGAGTACGCACAGGGCGAGGATGTTTTGGACGCCGTCTACGCTTTTCACTTGTGTGAAGATGCGGCGGACCCAACGAGCGTTAACACCCTCTCGCCGGTAACGAACAACAGCGACCAAACCTTCAGCTACGGCTCTGCCACCGCCACGTACGACGTGCAGGACAGCGAAGGGGACCGAACGACCTACGCCATAACCATGACCATGCCTGGCGAGAACTCGGAGAACGCCGTTCAGATTCACAAGGTGGTGACGGGGACCATGGCACTGATTTTTTCCTTCCTCATCGTGGTTTTAGTGTTGTACGTCTCCTGGAAGTGCTTTCCAGCCAGCTTAAGGCAACTAAGACAGTGCTTTGTAACACAGCGCAGAAAGCAGAAGCAAAAACAGACCATGCATCAAATGGCTGCCATGTCAGCCCAGGAGTATTACGTTGATTACAAACCCAACCACATTGAGGGAGCCCTGGTGATCATTAATGAGTACGGATCTTGTTCCTGTCACCAGCAGCCAGCGAGGGAATGCGAGGTGTGATTTTCCTTGGGGATTTAAACAGTGTGCAACCAAATAACAGCGTGCAGGCAGACAGTGGCGCGGGGGGGGGGGGTTGCTGTGCTTTGCTGGTGATTTCTGACACGCTCCTCTGCCGAAATTGTTAAGAGGGGCTGTCTAAAAGACTTGATATTTTAGCTTTATCGTGTCTTAAAAATCTTCAGGACAGTCAATCTTAAGATTTCATATGCTAATACTCCCTTTGAAGATCTGTCAATATTCAGGAATCTGAGAGTGTAAAAAGGTACCAATTATTGATCTTTTGTAAACTAAGAAAACTGTTTAAAATAAAAAAAAATAGCATTTACAGTTTTTACAGACTGGTGTATATTACATGAATTGTTCCCTGTATACAAAATGCAACAGTTTAACCTCCTTTTCTCTTCATACTGAGTGTTGAAATGCAAGTCTAGGAGCAAAGAAGCCACGTAAAATAGCAAGCTTAAAATTAACCAGATGGCTTCACATTGTAATTAGTACACATTCACTTACATCATGTTACTGAAGATACGAAGCATGACACTGGAATTATATTTTTGTTAATGTGCTACCTGTAACTGGATGTCAGCACAACAAGGAGCCAGTGCACCTCAGAAAGGCTAAAGTTTTGACCATGTCCCTGGGACAGGATTTCTGAGGATTTTTAAGTACAAGCTCACTTGTTAGCTGCTGTAAGATCCATAAAAACAGCATCAGAACCCCTGAAAGTATTTTGTATCAAAACTGATCATATTGCAAAGTCTCACTAAAAAGAAAAAAAACCCAACAAAAACCAAAACCCAAACAACTGAAACACTGCCAAAAAAAGTGCCCGTCATCATTTTCTTTCAAACAAAAAAGACAAAAAACATCTAAATTTAAGGGTTTTTACTAGCGTTTCCCACTTTTACGTTTGTTTTGAGATATGCTAAGAGCAAAGAAATCCTTGCTTTGTGCATTGTGGTGCCATGGTGAATGGAGAAGACCAAAAGCTATTCGGTTCTCAGTGATGAAACCTGTGTGTGTTTCAAGAGTAAAATTTCGGCTGTGACACCGTCAGAGTAAGACAGAGAGTAATTAGAGCATACTTCTGGGTCCTATAGTAAACTGCTAGCAAAGCCTATCTTGTGTCCCCCACTTTCACCACTAGCCTTCACTAACAAAACAACTCTAAAATCTCTGCAGAGGCTGAAAGTATCCGAACCCTCCTTACTAATGACTGATAAATGGAATTGATGGATATAAGCAGTGATTTAATAATGTAGAATCACACAGCTGTTTTATTTGACTGCCCTTAAATAAAGGCTTCCTTTCCTTGTATTTTGGATTTTTCATTCCAGTATGTGAACAACCTACTGAATGATCTTTTCAACAACTCCTCTCATACTAATGAAAATGAGGCAGTTTTACAACATCAGGCAAAGCATCTTGAAATTTTCTTCATACAGCACTACATGCCAATAAAAAGTTACGGATAATGAATTGGGTAACATTTCTATGCTTTGTACATATTTCTCTATCCTTAGGTTATCACCAATAGAGGAAAAATTCAGAAATCTAACATATATTTTAATTTAACACAGGTTTTTTCTTTTTTATAGCATTGAAGTGCCACTACTCTTAAAAGGCTACATCAGACTTATAAAGCAGAGAATAGGCACAGAATAAACCATTTTTTTCCTGCACAGCAGGTTTTAGCCATTAATTTTAAACATAAGGAGTGAATTTTATGGGTTTTTTTCTGACTGACACTATTTTTAAGGAGTCAGAACTTATTTTCCTCTATTTGGTACATCTCAACCTGTTTAATATTAAATATGATGATAGCCTCTGAACCAAAATTTTTATTTAGCGAGACTATAATGTCATCTGTGAAAGCAATGAGACTATGTATTGGAAGAGGACTTCTTTTGATAAGAAATGTAATGAAAATCAACTGCTTTTTTATTAAAGCCATTGAAAATTCACCCACAGCTTTGGAACAAGCTAGCACTGTTAAAACTAAGCTTTTCTCTCTTTAAACAAATGCACATTTCTGTTTCTATGCCTCAAACCCACAAGGGCTTGACCCATCCTGAAACTCCCAAGGGGAGTTTCCAAGGAGACACCTGAGGGGTTGAGTGTCCATGTATGAACCTGAGTGAGAGCAGAGAGTAGGTAAGGAGCTCCTTGCCTCTTTGGGTGCCTGGTCATATTTTAAGAGAAAATAATTTATGCCATGCTAGCTGAGGGTCAAACTATTTGTATTTTCCTCATTAAACCCTTCTCTGAAATCAATAGGGAATTTAACAGTGAAAAATTGCCTCTCTAACTTTGGACTACGTTATATGTTCCTCAAATCAACGTGCAGCACTGCAGCCAGAAGGAGGACTGATTACAGCTAGTTGCCAGGAAGCTTCCAAAACCAACCAAGACTGTTAAAATATTTTCTGCATATGGTAAAAAAAAAAAAAATATATATATGAATTAGCTTTATTTCTATAGTGACCCCCTGTTGCTATAAGGAAACGTATTAGTTCAGTCATGGTTTTGCCCCTGTAAATCTGATGCAAGAATGATACTGACAAACAATCATCCCGTGGTTGTATTTATATGTATTTTTAGCATATTTGTGGGTTGTATTTTAAACACACTAGTGATTGCACCCCTCAAAAAAATGTTTATTGGTGTTAGCAACCTCAAGCTACGTTTGCAAAGACGTGAGCAATTCCGCCTTTGGAATTTATTCACCTCTGTGCTTCATGCATCTTGCATTGACAGCTCAAGTAAACTGAACAGAACATTTTTCTTTAAAGGTGCAGTGATTTCCTAAGTGAAAGCTGATTTCCGTATTGCCTGTTACCATTTCTTCCGAAGAGAGGTAATGACCACCAATGACTTGCCACCCTTAGCAGGATGATGGATGGATCCTCCATATAGAGCACAGTACTTATTAAACTTCAGAAAACGATATATTTCAAAATCTTCATGCAGAAATCTTTCCTAAGGGTAATATCTTCTAGAGACAACCTCCTAATGATCTCCAGAGGATATCTGGAGATCTGGATACCCTCTGAATATCTACTGGTGGAAAGAGGGGTGTCACTGCTATCACATGGCATGAAGGTACTCCACAGGGTGCCCACATCTAATCTGAAAGTTTACATGAAAAAAATATGGATTGTAAAGAAATAAAGGAGCAAGTATTTAATTTCAATCCACCAATTGCTAACCCAGTTACTCATCCTGCTCCAGGCTGCTTGCATTGGTATATATGAGAGTTGTTACATTTGTACTGCATTTATAGCAACTGCAGGGACAAATTTTCCCTAACACTTTCTTGTCATTCCCTCTCTTTTGATGCCCTTATTCTGGCTTGTGAAATGGCTACAACAAAAAAAGGAAGGGAAAAAAAAAAAAACCAAGATGCTTTTGGGGTTGGTTGTGACAGTTTGTTATTCAGGAGATGCTTGGGGAATCGAAGGAATGAAAATATTTTAAATGTTCCACTTAATAGGACTAATCTCCCTTTTATAACTAGGTAATTAAAATTATTTTCTTTTTATTTAAGTGTCTTTTAACATACAAGACAGGGTGAAAGGCAAGCAAAAGAACTACCTTTTTTGAGGTTGGTTAACACTACCAGTGTTACAGACCTCTAATATGCAATCTCTTGCTGCTAACATCAATACACACTCACAGTGCACCCAGTGATGAAGGAACTGTTGCCGTGTATGCTTTGAATGTATATAAGGGATGATTTATTCTCCTTTCTGTCTTTTTTCCTTCCTTTCTGTACTACTTTAAAAAAAAAAAAAAGTTATATGAAACCGCAGAATCAATGCTAATGTACCACATTCTGTTTCTGGCCTGAATATATAAAATACAAAGAAATTCTGTGTTAAAGCTGCAAATTCCCTCCTTTACCACATTGTTTGAGTACTGCAGGGGGTTAGACCAAGGGGATGATCTGTTCCTCCATGTGCACTGTACCTAGATGCTCTGTACCAGTCTGAAGATGCAGTCCCACGCCTGGCTCCTAACTGCCTTGCATACACGTGCCAGAGAAAGATCGTTAATGACACCTACGGATATTTTTGTATGCTTTAATATATTCTGTATGTTTTTATGGCTAAGGCATTGAGGGGCACTTGAAATGAGCCTATTTGATCAGTTTTCTTTGCTTCTGATAAAAAGCCCCTCGTTTGCTTTTGCGATGGACTAAATTTGTTTCTTGTTTGTGTCTCATTCTGCAGTAACAGCAAAAGGACGCTCTGAATACCCCTCCCCTTCCCCCAGCTTCTCCAGTGGTATCCAGAATGGCAAATGAGGAGGAGTACTTAATTAGGAAGCTTATTTCTAGTGCTATAATAATAATAACAGTGATAATAATAAAAGAAATGAAGAAGAGACAAAAGATGAGAGAAAAGACTGGAGTAACGACAACTAAATCAGGTTGTTGCTGGCTCCCTTTGCCTTTTCTTTTTTAAAGATGGTAAATCTAAAGGACTAGCACAGATGAAAAACCAAGACTGAAGGTGGGTGGAGAAAGCAGTTTTAAAAACTGAGCAAGCAGGGATGAAACAGCTTCTGGCAAGGAGGGTACAACACTAAATAGCTCCATTGAGCAAGAAAGAGAAAAGGAAAGGGCGAAGGGACAGGAGGAAAGGGAAGACGAGAACGGGTGAGAAGGCAAGGGGAGCACTGTGCACACAAGGGGAAGGAGATCTTTCAGTGCCTTCACTTCCCACGTTAAGACTGTGGCAAGGACAATGACAGAGATTTAAGAAAGATATCCAGCATCTCTCTGTCTCTCTCTCTCTCTCTCTCTCCCTGGCTTTTCAAACTCGCAGTCACACACACTCTCTCATTTACGGAGGCGCAGACGGACACGCTTGCCCAAACACACACACGCAGGCGACCCCGTCATTTCCTCTGCCACCTCCCTGTTCCCTGGCAGCACAATGTCCCCCTCATCCATCATTTTGTTCGCTGAACTCCAGCACTGTGCCTCTTCCACTAATTTTTTTGGCTGGACTTCTTAGCTCTCCTAGTCACAGTTCACCACAGACTTTCTAGAAAATCAGACTTTTCTACCCAAAATATCTCTTCCCCCCCCACCCCCGCCCTTAAGAAACCCTCATATAGAGAGATGGGTGATCTTGAGCTATAGCAGATTCTCCTGCTAATTATATCCACGCTCATTCTCCCTCATATTCAGCTTTCGTATTCACAGCTATTATGACAAACAGATCTGAGCTATTTTTGCTGTGTTCAATTTATCATTATGCACCAAGGTTGTACTTTTCCTTGACCTGCTCAACCCAGTCTAATATTAACAAATTGAGCATTTATACGGGTTCCTTTCCAAGCATGAAGTTGATTAGGAATTTAGGAAATGCTGGTGATTTAAAGATTAACCTTTCATATAATTAATGACATAAACCAGAGCTATTAAGGTATTAGAAACAACTATTCCGAGTATATTCTACGTAAAAAAAAAATCACATTTAGAGCCATGCAAAAGACTTTCCATACCAGCCAATTTTTTTTTTTTTTTTTTTTCAGCAGAAAGGAAAGGAGTAAGCGCAGTCTACCTCTAAAGTTATGTAGAGGAAAGCAAGGCTGCAAAAATATTACAGAAACCAAGCAACAATCTTCTGGCTGGCAAGACACAGCCTGTAATTGGGTGGGTGGCTGTGAAGATCCGAGATGAATGCTGCAGAGCACTGTAATTTTATTGCAGTGTGTCTGCTTTGAAGTGAACATATTTGCAATGGAATCTGTATTTCTGTGCGAACGGGGCAATTGTTTTTGTTATAAAGATAGTGCCACTTGTTGGCGTTCAGACACAATTATTCAGCCTTTAAACCAATTACTGTTCTTATTCACTTTTGCTGGTGCGATAGTTTGGTGAGACAGATAAAGGTAACAGGCTGCATCGAACGGCGTTTGAGTTCAAAGTACCCAGATTTGCATTACAAGAAAAGAAATTAATTTTAAAATAAACATCAGCTTTTCACCTTACCCTCCACTTCTCCTCTTCCCAAAAATCCAAATATGTACATCACTCATAGAAATTAGAGATAACTGGCAGTGGCTAAAGCATAATATTATGTGTGCCTGTGCTTGGCAAACAGCACCTACAATTCTGCTAAGGCACTTTTTATTTTAAACCGTTTCGCTGCTCTCATGTTCTTCACATCCTCACCAGACACAGTAACTACCGCCAGAAAGATGTCTTTCAACACGGGTGCTATGGGAACATGACCAATTCGGTTCCATTTCTGAGCTAACAAAGACTAAATCCAAGATTTCCAAGGTAATAGGTAAGAATAAATATCTACTTCATCACTGAATTACCATGTTTAGCACAGCAGATTCTCTGACTGACATGGTTAGACACGAAGCCTGGTCGTTCATTTATTACAAACTTTGTTGTGGCTTTTTTCAAGACCTTCCTTTCTCCTAATGGCAAACCAGAGCACGACACTGGAGAGAGGACTAAAACTTGCATTTTCAGTAAAATCTGAGATTAAAAAAATATGCACGGACATATCAAATTGATTTAAGGGCTTATCCAATGAAGGCGATGCAGCTTACACAGACCAGATCTCCCGGGAGTAGCCCACCTCTGTACTCTAGTGGTTACAACAAGGTATGAGCAAACGTCCTCCTAAGAGCTGGGGGACTCAAACCGAAAACAGATTTCTGAATATCTTTTAAAAGATATTCTTTCCCTCTAATTTTTATCCCTCTTTACCCACTTTCCCATTTTTCATTCCCAGAACCTCACAGGCAGAGTGAATCAAAACAGGGGGAGGGAAGAGGGAAACCCTGAAAATCCCAAACTAAACTGCAAGAACAGTCCACAGCTATTGAATTCCGGAGGTTTTCATTCTTTTAACAACTGCCAGCCCTTTGAAACACATCTGCTATCAACCCTCTTCGCAAGACGAGAGGTAAAGTGAGCTCCCGGGAGTAAACCTGAATCTGTCTCTGTAGTTCAGTGCCTCTACTGACAGTTGGGCTTGCTAACAGAGCCTGGTAAATATTAAAGAATGTTAATAATAATGAGATAAACCACCTAGGGATTTTCTTCCCCCCCCTTCTTTTTTTTTTTTTTAATTGGCTCCGTACTAAAGTTTATCTTGACAGAAAATTTATTTCTCTGATCCAGATTATTTCCCAAAGCAATTTTTTCAACAGCAAACAGAAATTTGTGGCTGCTGCTAAAAAGTTTGCAATCCCCATGCTAAAGAGGCCACCACATGTCAAATGTTTACCTTAATTTCATGTAGATGTCACTCCATATTGGACATTCTGTATTTCTTTACTGGCATATGCAGCTTCCCAAACCTTCCCCTTGCGCCGTAACTACCTTTACAAACAGCCCAGAACCCAACGCTACTGTCAGATCAAATTCCCAAACAACTGGATGTCATGAATTTATTATGTAATTGCTGCAGTCTAATAAATTGAATGTGAATCCTATGGCCTGAAAGAGAAATAATGGAGACAATAAATGAGTAGAAGAAATGCATCTGACATACCCTCTATGGGGAAAAAATCCCACAAAACAAAAAACTGCGTGGGACGACGCTTGAGCTTGCAGAAGGTGGAGGGCATCGAGCATCAACTGCAAAAAGGTGAATTACATGGGATAGAGAAAATCACTGCTAAAAAAATAAAGGGGAAAATTGAAAAGGGGACGGTGCCCATAGAAGATTAATCAGAAAGAAAATTAGGTGATAACCAACACAGGAGAAACTCATCAAGGGGTAACAAAGCACTGTGGGGGTAACTTGATGACAAAATGAGTATAAGCAAACATGTATTTGCAGTGGGGGAAACAGCAATCTATGAAATTCCATGAATCTGAACCCTTATTCCTCCATCCATCTTTGCTCTGTCAGATGGGCTTTTTGGTATATTTTTTAAAAATCTTAACTATTTTATTGCTGTTATGCACAGAGCTGGACCCTTGGAGACTGTGCTTTTACTTTATGTAAAATATGCTATAACCAATAGTTGTTTTTTTGATGGGTGGCACTTCTAGCTTGAAGTAAACCCTATTGTATCGGGTTTGTGTACGTATTTCCCTGATTCCAGCAACTGTTAGAGATTACATTAGGTTATTCTAGTTGGTGGAATGGAGATCTTCCCAAAAAGTTCCCCTAAGCAGTTTTATGAAGTTACACTGTGTCTCTTTCATAAAAAAGGGAATTGAAAACTTTTCTCTTTTTCCCCTGGTTATGTTTTCCCATGATGTAGAGTAATCTAGCCCCAATCTGTCATTTTTCATTAGCAAAGGAGTCAAGCTATGGCTGTTAACGATAACCCTTAATAAGGATTTGATGAATAAGTCCTGGAAAATCAAGCTTGGAACAAACACTAAAATCTATTTCAGATCTATTGTTTCCAGGTAATAGAGATGTTAGCAATTGGGAAAGAAAAGTTAGTGTGTTTAAAGCACTAGGGCATTTAAAACAACAAATCAGGACATCCAAATGGTGTTTATCAAGAAATTTAAAAAACCAAAAAGTAAAAATGAAGTGGAGGAGCTAGTAAAAAAAGATCTCTAGTAAAAGTAGCTGTTGCACCAAAATCTGAATAACTAAAATACACTGCAGTTCCCCTAGTTTAGAGCTGATTAGAGATGATCATAACGGAGCAGTAAGTTTTATCTCAGTAGCTGTTAAGTTCATTTCAAGATTTATTAAGGTCTGTAATACCATACAAGAGGGATAAATTGACTGGTCGTCTGTGGAATAACATCATGCTTCTGTAACAACCTGCAGTCCTGAACTTTTGGACTACCATAACAATATTAACAAAGTGGTATACAAAAAAGGCAATTTTATATTTGGACTTTCAAAGAGCTTTTGACAAAATGCCTTTAAAAGATATTCAGTTTCCCATAAATAAGACAAGCTCCATGGTCATAGAAAACTAGCTAGGCACCCAAAAATACAGTGGCCTTTTACTCAATACAGCGAAAAAAT
>NW_009194060.1:0-9772 GCF_000690835.1 Fulmarus glacialis
GGCCCGCATCCCTGACAGGAGGATTGCGAGGAATAGTACGCCAGGGCTTGCAAAGAGGTTTGCAGTCCTCTTCCAGGAAAAAATAGTAATAATAAAAATATATACCTATATATACACACACACGGCTTTTTAAAGTGTGCCTTCAATAGATCCCAAAAACAGTCTGTAGTCTTACAAGCAGTGTTCACGGGAGGAGGGCTAGCACCCCCTTGGCACCCTGCAGCCTGAGAGCACTAGCTTGGCATTTCCAGGCTGTGGTTTGACACCTTCTGTCGATGTCGCTGGAGTTGGTTATCGTAGATGCCACCCAACTCCCGCCCTTTGACCCCCTCCAAACTGCCTTTCATGGGGAGCTGGGGCGAGACCCCGCTCAACTGGCAGTGAAAACTGCGCTTTACCTGTAGCTGCTGGCGGTCTGGTGAGCCGCGGGGCCATGCTTGGACGAGGGTGAGGAGGAAGACGCAGCAAGCGGTTACACCTGTGCTCCGGCTGAACAACAGCTTGTCAGCTCTGGCCTTCCATACTTTTTTGGACCCTTTAGGAGCAGTGCGAGGTTGGAAAGGATTCCTCTGCAGATGAGCATATGCGTAAACGCTTAAAAACCCGAATCAGTTTCATTAGTTGTTATTGTTATCAGGCGCGAAATTTACGGCCCCAACTTAAATGTTTAGTGTTGTGCAAATAGATGCCTGGAGCTGCCCATCGCGAGCTCGGCCCGAGAAGGCAGAGTGGTGGCAGTGGGTCCGATGGCAGCAGCTGGGTTGAAAGGGGCACCTGGCTGCAGTCGGCTAACAGAGGGGGAGATGTGGGGAGGTTAATATTGACCTTTTCTTTGTGTGTTTCTTTGTGGTTTTGGTTTGTAAATTTGCCAGTCCTGTTCAAAGGGACGAACTTCTGTTTTATTATACTCTAAAGCAGGAGATGTCAAAGTTATTGGTAGGAATATCAGAGTTGTCTTTGTAGGTTTCTGTTCTAGCAGACTGCGCAAGCTGCGCTCTGTGGCTATACTAGCTGTTATTTTTTTTCAACATACTGCGTTTGGCATATCCCTGTCTCTTAAAATCATAAGGAACTTTTCATAACCATTGAATGGGGGTATGAGAGGTGCGTGTAGGTATTTGGGGAGAAGGCTTCTGTTTCTTCCTCAAACTACATGTATCTGTGACCTTTTCCTCTGCAGATTCCCTGGGTTTTTCCATGTTCTTTAGCTTTTCTGTTGATTTTTGTATGGTACGGTGAACAAGGATCAATTTAATCTTACTGGTACATCTGAAGTAAAAATCACTTCTGCACTCTTTACTACAGTGATGCTCGGATCTATCTATGGATTGGGAGAAGGTAGCAACCTTCCTTTATATACATCTTTAAAGGAGCACTGTCAAAGTGTTTCTTACAGTGCTTTTAAAAACGCTTTTCATACTGCTTATAACAACACCTTACGTGAAATCAGTTTTGTGGTGTGTTTATATATTGAATTTGCTTTCATTCAATGCATACGCAAATTGATTTGCTATGGTAAGGATGCTTGAGTGCGTGCTCGCTGATTTAATTAGGAAAAAAGCCCTTTTATCAGGTATCCTATGAAGCTAGCATAAAGAACCAGGGGTTTGCATTATTACCTATGTGTTCTTTATCAATAAAATGTTTTATGTATGTACTGAGTTTGAAATTTAGCAATATTTTTAAACTTACCTTGTCAGAATCAAGGAAAATATTTTTTGCTTAAAAAAAAAAAGCTAAGGTAAGTTTCACATGTAGTGTGCATTTATAAATGACTAGAGTAAATTCTCTAAGGCTGTGTTTTGAGCTCTGCCAGTCTGTGCAACTGATGGCATTATCCAGTCCGTAGTGTTTAGCGGGGAAGTTAGAGGAATAGGCATTGCTCCTTGTATGTACACTTGCTCCCTATAGAAAGTTTAATGAAAACTTTCCTGAAATCCGTAAGCTTTATATGTTTATCCTGCCTGTTACCTTCCTCTTGCTCTACTTCTCACAGAAGTCTTGCTCACCTGCCAATGTGCTTTAGCTCCCAGAATTGAAAAATAAAAGCTAAAGTGAGGATAGGGAAGTGACTTTTTTTTTTTTCTGAACAGAAGAACTTTTAAAACAATTTTTCTTCTTTTCCTGCTCCTCTCTCTGTGAAGGGTGCCTGTGCTTCAGATCTTTTTCTATGGTTTTGTTAGTCTTGAGTTTGTCAATTGTTTACAGTTGAATAAAACAATTTGGTAAATAAACTATTTGTAAAAATAAATAATGCACAGTCCTACTGATGATATTTAGAGATGGTGTTGTTATAGATTATGCTGATAGCTGATTATGTAGAAACTTTCTTGCGTGTACAAGATATCATGTTCCAGTCAGTGCCATAGAACTGAGCGGAGGTTTGTAGACTATCAGCTGTTACTGAATTTGGCTTTTAGAGCAGCTAGGCCATACACAATGAGATACACAGAGAAATAGAGGGAATTTCAGGTGACTGCCTTTCTCCATATGTTTCTTTGTATGTTTGTTTAAGAGAGATCAAACATCTTTAGGTTTTATAGGGAGTCCTAAATATGGTCCTAATATTGTCATTAAATACCAAGGGCCCTGCAATTGAGATCTGTGGTAATATTTTACTAGAATCTTTCTAAAACAAGAGAGAGTTTGGTGATGCTTTTTTTTAAATGTCTTGTGTGTTAATGAAGAAAGAATTGCCTTAGAATTCTATATTGCTAGGTGAAGTTAGAGAGGAAAGATGATGCAAATTTGAGAGAGGGAAAACCACAAGGTAAAAATGTAAGCTTGCATTGTTTGGGGTTTTTTTTGTTATTGTTCTTGATGTTTTTTTCTTTCAAGGAACCTAATTTTTGGAAGAGACTCTTTTTTTACAGAACCTAAAATATTATTTATTTGGATAATGTTTGTATGTATGACCTGTGTACAAGCCCAACACTTGCGTACACCTCTAAAGATCTTGTGCAGAAGACAGGGCCTTTCAGTACTGAAAGAAGATCTTGAAGAGAGTGAAAGAAGGCTTCTGGAATTTTTTAAAACAAAAATATGCAGGGAAACTTAGCTGAAAGTTACTGAGGGAAAAGATAAAGCAGCCACCAACCCCAACTAAAGAACAGTGGTGTCTGGTGATTCCTTCCCCACCATAGTTCTTTCCCTGTGCCATCGCTAAAACCAAGAATTGTGTCTATTCTGCTGAGAAGCCTTTAGCTTGCTTTGGTATTGGCTACTGGTTTTATAGGTCCCTGGGACATGTTAATTTATTATGGCAGTGTACAGGAAGCTAGGGAGCTTCACCTTCATTGAAAGGGCATGGTGAAAATAGAGAAGACTATCTTTCAATGTCTTCAAAACATTATTATGAGTTTAAATAGGTTTGTCACCTTTAGGTTTTTGTCAGTGGATTATCCTATAGCAGCAGCATATCTTTGTAGCTTGTAACACAATTGTGATGCTTGTAGGAACTGACTTGAGGAAAAAAATATTTTGATCCTTATATACAAATACAGTTACATGTAAATAATGTAACATATTCTTCCTTTGTGCTCTGTTTTCTCAGTTATATTTAGGTTTTTTAAAAATTTGACCTGTTGTTATAATTTTCAGATCTTAGACCTCTTGATTGGTGTGGGAGAAATGTTTTTTTGAGTACTCAAATACTCATGAGATTTTCTGCTAACCAGGAAATGCATTTTACAGTGTGGCTCAAAGATGTCTCTCTAGAACAAAAAACTGAAAACAGAAAAGTGTTGTCACTGCTGGATTTTTTTTCCTGTTAGTAATGGCTTGCCTTTGCTTTAAAAAAAGCCCCAAAACAACATGCCTTTCTGAAAATTAGATCTTGGTGGTTTTCTTTAGTTGTCAAGTTGGTCCATTTTGTTTCCAGGCATGCTGCTATTACATGAAGGTCTTAATTCTGATAGTCTTTTAATTTGGTTCTCCTGTTTTGATAGTTTTGCGATTTCCCTAATATGTGTATTTTTCCCATGTGTTACAAAAGTAGAAGAAATAGCGTGGACAGCACACAGCCATTTTTAATACTTTGATGAAAATGCCTGTGCCTTCATATGCTGATGCCTGCCGATGAAAATAGATCCAAAAGCAATAACATCAGACCTGCTGTTAGAAACTAACAGCATAGCAAATACAATTGCTTTGCTCACATATGTAGTATTTCCAAGTATCCTGCAAAATAATAGGTTATGGCACCAAATTGTAAGGCTGTTGGATGTGAGTGCATTTCCAGTTAAAGCACCATCGACAAAGGTTGGGTGCAGCAAAAAAAATATCTCTGACCCATTATTTTCCTGTACATATCCCACATGC
This sequence comes from Fulmarus glacialis, assembly GCF_000690835.1. NCBI lineage: Eukaryota > Metazoa > Chordata > Aves > Procellariiformes > Procellariidae > Fulmarus > Fulmarus glacialis. The sequence continues at coordinate 4,321 of NW_009194060.1, forward strand.
AAAGCTTCCATTTCAAGTTTCATAATTCTGGAGAGCTATTTCTCGTTTGACTCAGATTTAACTCTAGTTGGCAAAAAACTACATTGTGGTGCTGTCCTACTCAATAGAGCTATTCCTATTCCTTGTAGCTTTATCTGTTTATAGGGGTGAGTTTATTTTCTGCTCTGGGTTTTTTCATCAGTGTGGACTGCTTATGCACCTTCATTTTAAAAATGCAATGGCAGTTATTTATGTATTCTGTCCAATGTTAGGAAAAAGAAGTTAAACCCAGGATATCTCTCCTGCCACATCACTGACGTAAAGAGTAAGCCTTTTTGTCTGGCAGGGAAATGCTAGTTTTTTTCTGTGCGATGATACAGCTCAGATGGGCTGGGTGCTGGGTTTTCCCATACGGAGGAGTTGATATCTCACTCCCCAAAGACAGCTGAGTGCAGCCAACTATGCAGGACAGTGAGCCCATGTTTTCACTTTCCTGAACAAGTGTTTCAGTCATCTAAAAAAAGTGCGAATGACCATGTTCTGTCTCTGCTACTGCCTTGGATTCTTCAGGCTTTTAGTGCTGAACTTGGTGCTGTTAGTGTATTTTGGGGCTCACGTAAAGGTTGGCTAATGCATCAGTCCCCTTATGGGGCCCTGGTAGGAGAGTATGCAGTTGTGGCATCTGAAAGTCTGGGGCCTGTCTGGACAGGTAGCAAGTTTCTCAACTCAGGCAAGTTTGGCAGCAATTCTGCAAGTGTGCAGCAGTAGACTTATAGGCTAGGAAGTAGTCTATCTGGTAAACACATATCACTCGGGCACCTGAGGATCATGTTTTGGGTTTAGTCATTTAAATTCTACAGAAGATACCTTTGCTTTTTTGTTTTTGTTTTGGTTTTTCTTTTATCTATAGGGACAGTGAGTGACACGGACATTGCTTGGTGAGGGCACCACTTTGTCTGTGAAACTTTCATTGTGGTGGTGATGGGAGGATAGGGGAGAACATGCCTCTAATTCTGGCATGGGTTTGCTGGAGTGGGAGTTAAAAAAGCAACTTTGTGTACCTGTGAACATGGTACATTTGCTGTACAGTTATTGAGACATAATAAATTCATAACCCATTCTCTTGACCTCGACCATCAATGCCACTGTTATTTTTCTCAGGCTTGACATACTTGGACTAGTTATTCATAACTATTAGCTAATAGCATAGCTGTTATGGCTGATTCCAGACTTGCCTCTTCAGTTAAATAAGCCTGCGTTTGTTCTCTTCTTGAAAGTTTTATTCTTAATGTTTAATTTTTTCTTCTTTTCAAAGGTTCTGAAGAAAAAACACTTGAAAGATGTGCATCTCCAACAAGTGTCTGTAAGAAGGTTCACATCGTTCAATCTCTTTTCAATAGAAGACCAGAATACAGAAGAGGAAACTGGGACCTGGGTTCGGTATAAAAGCATCTTTTATCCTGAGTATAGTGTGTCCTTAAGGTAACCATCATTTAAGTTTTAAGTACTTCCTAAGATCTTGTACAGGCCTCAAATATAAAACTCATTAGTCATTCTTGCAGTGTTTTGTATAACTAGGACATAGTTTACAAATAAACTGTTAGACGTTATTTTTAGTTGTTTGTTACAGTAAGCAGCTTGTCTGATTTTTTTTTTTCCGGTACATTTCACTGAAGTGCCAGAGCTTGAATGAAAATACTAATGATTGTACCTATAACAGAATGCAAATGTGAGCATTTATTTTATATTCCTAATAGCTTTCTGTTTTGACATTCTTCTGACATAAATAGGATGTAAAAAAAACCGAACACATTTACCTGTAATCTTAATAAAAATTTTAGTGACATGATGTTATTCATAAAGTTCTAAAAGCTTTTTGGTAGTGATCTATGTTTTATTCAATTTTCTACTTAATAGTTCTTGTAAAACTCAATGATAATTTGGAAGCCAATTTGCAAAACAAAAGAATAAAAAATTTCGTCTTCCTACAGAAATGGTTTATGCCAATGAAAAAATCTGATAGAGCAGGTAAAACAAATGAAGATATCTGTAAAAAAAAAAAAAGGCACCCCACACAAAACCAAAAAAAATGGAAACCCCCCCAAAAACCCTCTGAAGGAGCGTTAATGAATTCTCAGTAGCTTTAGCAAAACAGAAAAGTTTATAGCTCCCATTCATTACTATGTGGGGTGTTTTTTTTCCTTTTCTCCTGCTTTGGTCTCCTCTTCCTTGTTCAGTTTTGTACGTATCTATAACTTGGTTTTCCCTCAACAGGTATCATTGCAAGAGTAGCTTAAATATCTCTGAATCAATACTTGTTCTGCAGCCTCTAATTAGCCCTGCTGAGGGTGTAGGACTTTGCATTCTGTGCACAGTAGAGGATATTCTGGAGAGCCTGAGTCATTGAAATTGTAAAGTGCATTTTTATTTAACTGGGACCTTTAAATTAAAGTCAATCTTAGAAACTAAGATCTAACACAAACAAGTGACCATCATTAACTGTGACATTTTTGCAAGGTTATAAAACAAAATAAAACAACAACAACAAAAAAACAAACAAAAAAAACCCAAACCCCCCTCCAAAATAAAAAAACCCACCCTGGGTGAAAAGTCAAATACAAAATTGTTTAGAGCTTTATAAAGCCTTAATTTTCCATTTTCTAAGCTTATACTTATTGACGCTAAAAGGCTTCTAAAGAAAACATTTGAAAATGCTGCCTGTTTGTAAGAGGAGCAGAACAGTATTTTTTCTGCATATGGACTTTTCCAGTGAACGGCTGGGGAATGCTACAGATACATCCAGATGCTCACAGTCTACCTACTCTCTTTGTGCAGTGTCTCTATTCCCTGGTTTTAGGTCTTCAGAGGCACACTGGTAATGGGAAATGTAAGGCGTTTAGGTAGAATTTAGGCTGAGCAAGTCTGCAGTCCTTTATGCTGCAGTCCTGAACTTCTTCATTCACTCTCCTTAGTTCACTACCATGGTTTGCAACACTTGGTGTCACTTACTTGATTTATTAGTTACGTGAGTTTTAAGGTAGGAGGGGAGCTAAGGTTTACCCATGCCGGCAGTACAAAGGCCAAGGGAGTGTCAGGCTGATCTTGCTCTGACATTTGATATTTGTGTACTTCTGTTTCCATCACTTACCATGTCACCATTTTGTTTGGCATTTTTGTTTGGTTAATAGTAGCTTCACTGATAATAGGACACAGCTCAAACTGTAGACTGTGAACAGGCGTGTTTGTTCATGCATGATTTTATTATTGGTGATCATTATATAGTATCGGGATTTTATTTTAACTTTTTATGTTCCTCTGAGCTTGGCCAATGGAAATGTACAGTTCCTGTGCTGGAGCAGGCTCACATTGAGTTTCAAAACCTATATATTGAGGAGAATAGGGAGATTGTCTCCTGGTGGGGTTTTTTATTTTTATTTTTCCCCCATATTTTGTTCCATTCTAGAAGATACTCAGTGATCTATAAAAATGGTAGTCACTGATTGTTTTAGGAATAATGACCAGAACTTACTTACACTTATATATTAAAATGTTTTCTCTCTATATTGAAGTAATGGCAATAAATAGCATATATTTACTCTTCTAGAATATTGCAGGATGATGAATAAGGGAAGAAGAAAATACTCGCTGTGTATTTTTTTCAGGGACAAAGTATAAATCCTGCAGCAAAATCCGCTTTACCTTAAGTCTCTATTAAGTAAAGTTTCTTCTCTATTTTTGCAGAACCAGTAATTTAAGAGAGTAAACATACTTCTTAAAGTATGTTTACATACATAACAAAGCAACAGTTCTCGCTGAAACTTGCGTATCTAGAAAATAAGAAATCTTGGAGTAAGAGTTCTTGGATCTTTGAGAACTGATCATGTCTTTGAAACTTAAGGATCCTCTATATGGCTGACAGTCTTCCCTTCATTTTTCTCCTCCAATTGGCAAAATACTAATTACCATAATTTTCATCAATAGAAACAATTTTAACAAGATAACGAGCATATTATTAGCATATTATTAACAATAACATCAGTTAGGTAAACCCAGAACAGTGTGCTTGAGTAGGAGAGCCTTTTTGTATATTTTTTTGTCAGGAAAAAAATGTTTCTATGGCCCCTCTAAAATCTTGACAAAAGTGCTTTTGCATTTTCATCTACATATGTTTTCCTCATGCATTAACGTCTTCGTGGGAAAGTTCATTGCGTATGTTGGATGTTAAAAGGGTTGTCAGCTAATATCTTGACAAGACTAAATACTTAAGAAAGTTCATAAGGTTGTTAGTGGCTTTTGGCAAAGAGTATAAAGGTCAAGCTATATCAGTTCAAGGGCTATCAAAACTGATCAAATTGTATATTCAGATATGCTATGACCTAGCTGGAATTACTGCTCTAGAGGGACTTGGGGACCAGTTTGTTAGGCAAATTGAAGTTTCAGTAGGAGCTACCAGTCTTTTGCATCCTTTTCTGAACTTCTCAATGCAGCTTATTTTAATAAGCTGCTATTTTTCTAACCAAAATCAGGTTGGATTCACTTTTGGGAAAGAAGAGCTTATGCCATGTTTTTTTGTCAATAGTTTATTTTAGAATCATTCTTAATAACAAATCTTCCAAAGCAGGAAGCCAGAAGCCCCATATAAGGCAATTTTTGCTTAAAAAATTTAAGCTGGATTTATGTGTCATTTTGACTAGATCCTTGAGGTGACAACATCATTGACTCATTTTAAAAATCCCCATAACTCTTCTGGTTAAACAGTGATCTCTAGTGTGCTTAATGAAATGTAGATTCACAGTACATGGTGGAAGGTGGTCTCTTGAAGTTTGTATAGGTACTAAGGTGCTTCATGGTAGCTCTGGGGTATGAAAAAGAGTGTCTGATGAGTGAGATTTTTGTTAGTAGTGAAAGATGTGTCAAAATGAAATTTCTTGTGTTATAATCCAGAATATCATTTGATTAGTTTAGTCTCATATGGATTTGTACCGTATTTGATCACACTACGTCCTTGTCTTAATGATATGAATTGGGTGGCTACATACATGAAATTGCTCTCTGGTGTTGTTTGCGATTAATGTTAGTTAAAAAATAAATCCCTAAACTGACAGGAAGTCAGTCTGGGAATCGGGCTGAATGTTTATAGCAGTCTAACATAGAGAATGTAGCCATATTCAGTCCAAGCTGGAATCTTGCTGCAGGTTTCACATTCAGATTTGGATACAGTAAACTGAGTAATCTAGTCTGAAGGTGAAAAATATAAACCTTATTTTGAGTGAAATTTCTTGCAATCTTGAAGTGAAGAAAGATATCTTTCATTACAGATATTAACTGGCCTTCTGGGTCTTTTCTCCATTTAAAATATGTTTTTATTCATAAAACTTTCATGTTTATTTGTTAGCTTTGTTCAAGTTCTTTTTAACTTCGGGGGTATTTCACTTTGCTGTTAAAAAATTATGCATGTGCTAAATACTTGTTT
>NW_009194060.1:9784-27568 GCF_000690835.1 Fulmarus glacialis
AAGTAGAGACATTTTAAAATGTTTATTTAATATTGCTTTTCTAAATCCTTCTATTCTTAGGAATATGCTTTTAAATTTAAATTTTTTATGAATAGTTCTAGCAATGAAGTGATTATAGATCATAAAGATGCAGTGTCTCACTGTGGAGATGGTGTCTCTTTTTGACAGGAAAATTATTCTTTTATTAGAGTTAAAAAAGGAGCAATCAATATTTTCAAATTTTTTATTCAGGATATGGATTTGCTTTAAAACTGTAGGCTCATTTTAAGTAATTAGAGAATAAATAAGTTATTTCTGTGGTAAAATATTTTCCATTGATCAGTCATTTGGTGTTTCAAATACTAAAATGCAGAACTGAAAAGAACAATGTTAGCAGCTTACAGGAAGAGTTAAAGCCTTGTAAAGGATGTTAAGTGTTCTTTGCAAGGTGTCATGCCTTTATTCTGAATATGAATGAACCTTTTGATAAAAATATGAAAGAAATTATTGGATGATTCTAGACCTTTGGTTTATAAATGAGAGGCATCTTATTTGTCTGTGGCAAGTGGTATGTTAGAAGATGGTTTAGGAGTGAATTCCATTGGCTATTCCTGTAGGATATTTGTGCTAATAACATTTTGAAGTTTTAATAGATTTTTATTTTAGGGATAGACATAAAAAATGAAGGGAAGCAGATTTCAAGGAATATTGCCTACTCCTTATGGACAATTTGTGCGGTTATGATAAACTTGCTTTCTTTATTGTGTGCTAGGAGACCACGTGTGGATTTAGCAGCATAGAAGCTTGGCCACAGAAGGAGGAAATTGAGGAAAGAGATAAAAAGTGATTTGGTAACATACTACTTTCATTCACTGATGAAACTAAGACTGTTCCATCATATTGCCCAATATGTGTATATTTGTAAAAAGCATTTGTAGTCAAAGAATCCGTTGTTTTGGTTTCTTACCATATTAAGCTGAGATCTTGAACTGGAGTGAAAGAGGAGTTATCTTGTTTTGCTATACTCTGGCCCAGAAAAAAACATTTGATCAGGTAACAAAGTTTGCACATAGCTCTCAGATTCTTACTGGGCCGCAATGACAATTGATGGGGACGCTCACCAAGCCTCTTTGTAAAGTACCCTTAGCAGTAACCTTTTCACCCTTATCCTGTCTTTCATTTTCCACAAATATTGTGGTTTTATTTTGTATCCAGGTTAATAATGTGTGGTGATATGTTGTGGTTTTTTTTCTTTTAAGTATTATATGGAAATGTAGTCTACCTTAGTTTTTGTAGTTTTTTTAAGTTTACTATATGTATTTAGTTATTTGTATTATTTTTCCTCATTCAGTTGAAGAATAATATAAAAGAAGAGGAGGAACGTAGTTTTGTTTCATAATGGTTGATGAAAAGCATACATAATAGGGAGCTATTGAAGGATTATTTTTATTCTACTGTCTACAGCTATTTATAAATACATGTAAAAGTCTGCCACTTGTATTGCCTGAATTGGAGAGAAGCAACATTAATATATTTTAAAGATATCTCTCTCTCTGTCTTTGTCTGACTTTATTTATATATCCAAAGTTGATTTATTCATAGTCCAGAGTAAGGAATTTTGCTTTGCTTTGTATCAGGAAAAACATGAATTAAATTAGTTTATCATTCATAGATTTGTCTTTAACTTACTGCCTCGGCCATAGAAATTTTTGCATGTTGTACCTTGAAGACTTGTTGTAAGAACACTGTAGATTTGATTAACCACACTGGCCTGAAATTCACTTTCTCCATGATGCTTACCTATACTTGTTTGAAGTACTTTGTTGATCTCAGCCATCACAGCCTTGAACTTCTTTGAACTGTACAACATTCATGACGTATTCCAAAGCACTAAATATTAATGTCCTGTATTTTGAGATGCCTGTGGAAATTTATGGGAATTTGGGGGCTGGAATTTAACCACAAGCTTCTGTGATTCCTTTCCTTGACTTTCATAATTCAGTGCACATAACACTTACAAACTCTTTATGGGCAGTTTATAAGACGTACTATGGAAAGCTGTGATTATGACAGGCATTCATAGAAACAAGATGTGACACGCATTGGCAGTTTTCTCTGGGCTCGGTAATGGAGGAGCAGCTGATGGGATGGGACAGTGAAGCAGCAGCTGTTACAGAACTGTTGGGGAGGTATATGCAGAGCAGTGGATCCCAAACTAGTTTTTAGTGGTTTTTAGGTGCAGGACTGAGTAGCATGATACTTACGGCAGAATTTGGGGTTAGAGAACCTGTATTTACAGGTGCATGTAACTTTTAATCTGCAAGTCAGATCAGTGATTGAAAAGAGTTGGGGAGTAGCTGGTTTGTCTGCAGGCTCTACAAATACAGTCCTCCAAATGGAGAAACGTGGCTATTCTGTTTGGAAGTGTGTCTCCCTGAGCTGTCTTTCACAAGTAGATCAGCTGTTGGCATGTTGCTTTCCTCAGTCCTAAAACCTGTCTGAAATAGAAGTTATGTTCAATTCTTCACTGTTTGGGTTCCCTAACTGTTAAATGGTTACCAGTGGAATTTAAGTGCTGCTTCTTTAGCCTGGTGTAAGGAGGAAAAGCTAAAAAAAATTCCTATCGTGCTAATTGACTTCAGAAGATTCATTGTTTCTAATGTGGAGTAGTCTTAAAATAGTCCATAATGGTAATATAGTTAAGACCTGAGATGTGACTTTCGGAGTAAATCAGTGCAGCTTTGCTATCCAGATCACTGTTGAGATAATGACTACTCCTCTCATTCTAGGAGATTGAGCTTGCTCCCTGCTTTTGTTCAGAGAAGGTTTCATAAGCTGATCAGACTAAAGGAAGCAGCTGTTAATCTTAAACCCTGTCCTGTTTCACAGTGAGTGTGGAGTAGGCATCTGGAAGACTGAGGAGAAGGGGGAGGTCCCTCATAGCAAAGCTGGATGCTTCTCATCATTAAATTATGACTCACTTATATGCCTGCCATGAACAGTATTTGTGAAAGCAAGAAAGAGATTACTGAGACAGAGAGTTAGAGACTTTGAATGTTGCAGGCAGCCAGAAAAATGCCTCTGCTGGCCAAGAGAGCAAAAGTTGGGGTGTGTTGTGTTTGTACTTGGACACCACAAGCTTTTGGCCACTGGATAATAAATGTAAGAATATGTTTGAAATTTGTGTGTGTTGATTTTAATTATGGAAAGAATGTTTTATAATCAGAGGAAGAACTGATCTTTAATGAAAACGGAGTGTACCAAAAATAATAATGTAGATGAAGAACATTCGTTGAGTTAAATAAAACATCACCAAAATTTCAGGACAACCTTAAAAACAATAGGTGTGTGGCATGCATCTGTTGTGGAATCTTAGCTTATTCTTCAGGCTGAGGTACTCAGAGCCGTCCACTTCTCATCTCCAATTATAAACCATTATTTTGGTAACAGCCTGAAATTTGGATTAGTGATAATTTTCAGGCCAGTGCTATGGTTGTATCATTTCTCTTTTTTTGCCTTTGTCTACCTTTTGACCCTGAACTATATACAATGTATTCTTTTCTAGACCAGGACACTCCACTTACTTCTGTTTTTCTTTCTTCATGGCATTCTGTTGAACTACAGGTACTGGATTGCAAAATTGTTCATCCTCACCTTTGTTTGCTTCACTTGGAGATTTGCATGATAAATCTCCTTTATCTGTACATAAAGAAAATCGAGGGCAGAAAAAACCAAACCAAAACATATTATCCCAGGACTAATCTACATGCCAAAAAAGATTAAAATATTTCTTTACTGTCTCAGCATCTCCCCCCCCATCCCGCATCTTACATTCATTTAGAAGATGAGACATTCACTCACAGCCTGCGAGACCCTAGCTGTGTCAGACATATGCACAGTTACGGAGTTCATAGGATACTAAGGAGTCAGCAGGGGACAGTTTAAAGGGCAGCTCTGTGGTTGGCAGAACTACTGATCCTGTCCACTTTCTTGTCACTTCCTTTGAATTAACTCTGTTGCATTGGTTGTCCAATCTGATTGAAAACAAACTTTCAAAAAAAAAAGAAGAAAAAGTGCATGTTAAGTCCATGTGATCCATCAGAATTCTTGTAGGCTTCCACTGCAGGTAAGGAATGTATTTTTGGTTTGTTTTTATGTAGCTGGGAGAAGAGCTCTAATGTCCAGTTGAATCTTTTGTACCATTTTTCATATATTTTGTTGCCCCTGTTTATGAGCTCCTTTCAGTTTGTGGACTTGATTTCCATTTGATTTTCTTTTTTTTTTGAGAATTAGTCTAGTTGCTGTTGGGTGCTTCTCAAGATTTAACATGTAAATGTTTCTTTATTTAATGCTTATGCTTATAAGAAGCTATAAATAGCTTTTTTGCACTGTAAATATACAATTTCATATTTGCAAAAAGGTTGTGAGGTTTTTTTTTCTTTTTCATTCTTACAACAATCTTCCTTCAGGAAAGAAAAGTTGAGAGAATGAGAACTAATTTTGTACGTGCTAGAATTGTTGGATTTCTTCCATTTTTTCAGTGTTTCAAATTAGCATGTTCCTAAAGAGCTTTAGAAGTGATATTTGAAACATTATTAGAAGACTGTATTTTTGAATTTTACTGCCTTGCTGAATTCTTTTTATATTTTTTTAATGCACTTGTGAAACGGCTATCTGATCTGATTGTTGTACAGTGTAAGGTTTTTTTATTTTGTTCATTTTGGGCCTAGATTAGCTCGTAAAAGTTAAAAATATTTTAGTTGCTTTTTTTTTGTGTGAATCCAGCTAGCCTGACATCTGTTAACACTTAGAAGAAGCTTCTTAAGCAAATCTTTATTCAACTTTGGTGCATGTTCTTTCTGCTACTGTCAGTGTTTTGCTCACTGTGTTCTAAAATTTGCAGTTGGTACGTGAAATTCAGTTATTTAATTTATTATCCCCAGTTTTGAATGTTTATTTCACTTGGGTTATGCAAACGTAAAACGAAAGAAAATGCAGTTCACTGAACACATTAATCAGTTTCATTGTTCATATTAATTAAATGAAGTGTTCTTGATTTTGTGGGAGAAAATAGGAATGTGTGTACAGCTGCTGTTCAAAAATAGTCTTTTGTTTTTCCTCTTCAGAGAAATCGCTTTACCAAAATTCTTTTTTTCCTATATGTGACTTCCACAACTAAACAAAAATTGATGCTCTTTGGAAATGTTTTCATTTTGATAAAGTATTAGTTTCCAAGAAACATGGTCCTGGTTCATGGATGTCAGTGATGGAACTTTGAAGACCAGTGATTGTCCCCTTGTTTTCCCCCTGGTAGCTACAGTAGTACCTGTTCGCTACTTGTCTTTGAAAGGGGTTTGTGAGAAGTGAACGCATGCAGTGAACCTCTTCACTGAAGAGGCAAGATGGTGGTTTTTTTGATTGTTTATATGTTGGTAAAGTCACTATTTATGTTTTCTTCCAGATTTCACAATGGACTCTTAAATATTAAAGATGTTCTTACAAGTTTTGACAACACGGGGAATGTCTGTAAGTCATTGTTTATTTAAATACAGTACTATGTTGATAGAAGTCTAATTGTATCAGTATAAAACATTACTGTATGAGCCCTCAATAACCATTTTGTTTAGCTGAGAAACACCATTACCGTGGTCAGAGATACAGATCTACCTACCATAGTGTTTTATGTATTACACTGTTTTACATAGCACAGTTGTTCATGTGGATACACCCATAAGTCATCCTAGTGCAGGTTATTTCTGGTTCTGTGACTGTGGTGGGAATATTAGAGCAGCTGAACTGGCTTGGACAAAAAATTAGTTTAGCCCATTGATTTGTGTTGGCCAGTGGCCAGCAGTGGCTACCTGAGGAACAACAGTGCAAGAACATGGGAAGCAAACAATGATACTTCTAGCTTGAGGGCAAACTCAAATCAAAGAAAAACAAAAGAAAGCACACAGTCAAGTAGTGAAATTCCTCCCCACAGAACATGACATGAATTTAAAAAGCAAAGGGGAAAAAATTGTGCAAAAAAAATTCTCTGTGGCTATTAAATATAAAGACATCATTTGTGGCTTAGGAAGTGCTGGGTGTTAGGAGAATTAATGGTGCAGTAGGATGATATGTTTGTCCTGATCTTTCACTCTTGTCTAAGCATCAGTTACTGGCTGCATTAACCTGAGACAAGATGAGCCGTAAGTGGACCTTCAATGTCTGACCCAATATGGCTCTGCTTCAGTATGCTTATTAATATAATTATCTATGCTATTAATGGACTTGAATTATAAAATTGTGGTACATCATGGGAAAGAAGCTGAGCAAAAATACTTAAATATTTTTGATGTAATGAGTAATTGCTATTATATAATTGACACTTACAGATATACATATAATTCTTGTTTGATTACTCTGCCTTATTTTTCAGGTTGATTGGTTTGTTTTCAAACAAGCAAACTGATACAATAAAGTTGGGGGGAACTCTGTAAGTTTGCCAGATATTCAAAAAATGTGCACATATCTCTTCCTCCTTATCAAAGCAATGATATAGAAACTGTTCTGATATATACGTTTCATCTCAAACTCCAGTCTTAGTATTACAAAGCTGTGTTTCAATAAACATTGGCTTTTCATTAGCAAGAAGGTCAATTTATTTAATAAACTTTTGCCTTCAAAAGGAAGAAATAATCATAAATGATGTGCTCTCCTTTTTAAAATTTGCTAGCTTTCATTCAGTTTTGAACATTGTGTGGTCCTGTCGCAAAATACTTCAGGATATATTCTTTAACTGTTGCCAAAGAGAAATTTGTTCTCTGATTTCTGAATGAAAATTATATCTAAGGGATATATGGATATCCAAATTAATAATACTAAGGCTGAGAAAGAAAATTCACATTTGTAATTATGGTTGACATCAGCTACAGATGTAGGCATCATGAGCTGGATGATAAAGCCATTTAGATTTAAGACATTTAGGATCTGGAAGAAAATGTTTTGCTTAAATTACGGAAAGCATTTGGAGAGATTTGATGTTGTAGATTCTCAGAATAGGAAGCAAGCGTGACTTTCATGGCAAGTTACTTTATTCTCATAAACTGTTCTCATTAAGGGAAAAAAATTAGGAAAAAAAATCAAAACTGGGGGTTTGGATCCAGAAAAAAATATTGTTATATATTAGTTCATTAGATAACAACTTGGGTATTTATTTCAAACAGCGGAGAAAATCCTTTTTTTTTTTTTTTTTTTCCCCCCCCTTCTTTTCCTAAAAGTGCCTCACATAGTGGGTCAAGACAGTATACCTTCTCTGTTAAACATGGTAACATGATTTCTTAATCTTTGTTCTTTGTCTGAGTACTTAGATTGTGATCAGTCTACACAGATTTCCTTGTTAACACATATAATTTACTCCGCTAAAGTTTTCATATGTTTTCCTATTGATAGATGTGCTGTCAGCTCTTCTGTTAACTTTTTGAGTATTTCAGCTACTTTCTTATTGATTGCTGATGGTAGAACAAGACTTACACTGTAATAGGCACAACACCAGTGCTAACACAGAAGTAATATGGCATTGGTAGTTCTTCTTACTGTTTTCTGTATGTACAAAGATTCACATTTGTCCTTTTGGATTCAGTATTGCTTTGAGGGTTCATGCTGTACTATTATATACAGCGTTTGCTAAGTCATTTCAGATTCACTGCTTCCCCATTTTTAAACATCTGTAAGTGTCTGTATTGATGTACATATTACTGATTTATGACCATTTTACTAAGCACTCTAGATTACACTCTGTTAGGGTAACTGTAAAATAGTTATCTTCTGGCAGCATGCAGTACTGGCTTGGAGTGTAATAATCATACTTTTTTGCTACAACCTGTATGGAGTAAATGTCCCCAGTGTCCAAGCCAGAGTTAACTATGTGTCTGTCAACCATCATAGTAAAGTTCCCGCAATCATGTGTTTACTGAGCTGCTCTGTTTGGATCATACCTGACTGAATTTGTGTGCACTCCCATTATCCCTTGATTTGAATTGGCTCCTTCTTTGACCTTTTTCTGTGTATTTCTTGGCTCACTTTGTGTTAACCCACAGTGGAAATGGTAGGTAGTAATCCTGCCTCCTGTTAGCACCAAAGGTAATTACAGTTGTAGCGTTTCTAAAATTAGGTAGACTATTTTTTACAATTGCTGTGGTGTTCTTTAAGAACTTCATATTATCAAATGATAGTCTATCCTAAAAAAAACCCTAAAGATTTCTAAAATCATCTTTAACAGTATTAGATTATTTCTTCTAATACCTGATAGTAATGGAGCTAGCCAGTATTGAACATATCAGTCCCATCTACAGTAGCATGCTCTGTGAGGGGACCCATTGAATAATTATAGACTTTAATGTTCTTTTAGGACACACTACATAGTCAGAATTTGTTTACTGGGCACTAAACTTCATTTAAACAGTTTGGAAAACAGTTAAATATTTTAGTGTTCTGTGTGTTTGTTTTGGCTGCCATACTGAGTATTTATCAGGAAGATTAATGTTTTGCTAGAGATTATTAGATTATGAAATAATTGTGTATTGAACAGATTAGATTTTGTAAAAACTGAAATGTTGCATATTACATCCTTTTTAAATATAGTCATTTGTTTCAAATAACATGGTTTGTGTGGTTTTGAGGGAGTTTTTTTGTTTCTTCTAGTAATGTTCCTAAGTACCTTGTGTTAAAACAAGCTCTTTCAGGGAGCATTTCTATGGTCTTTTTGTTTCACTTTTTGATCTTTCTGCTTATGGCCTTTAACAGCCACATCACCATATACCATCCACAGAGGAGTGATAGAGCAGACTCTAGTTAATACCACTTTCTCTACACTCCCAGTAGATATCAACTCAGTACAAGATGTGCCACTAGCTGGCAGCATTATATAAAATATCAATAAGCAGCTTTTGAGGAATACTTGTGACTGCTTCCAAAAGTTGTCTTATACCAGTAAGACTTCAGGACAAAAGTGGAGCCAACTGCAGTAGCTGTAAATGGCGTATTGCAGGGTCCAAAGTGTTAACTCTGGAAATTGCCTCTGCACAATGTCTTGTTCAAACTCCGTACTTACACTTGTATTCTGTCTTTTTCAAAAAGATCTCTGAAGATGCATTTTCATTGTAGGATTGCTACTGTGATTGAAAATTCGTACTACAAATTACAATTGGTTTTCACTTTCCCAGAAAAACGTGAAAATTTTTTCTCTCCTGTTCATCCTTTGTGAGAGAGCAGTTTCCGCGTGAAAACTCTAAATGAATTCTCCACACAGGATGCAATGCTAAATGCACTTCATTCTGCTTTAATTCTATGCATAAACAGGAGGCAGGGAAAAGAGGACTGGAATGAAGGAAAGGATCAGTCTGTTCATTTTAGACAACGGTATGCCATCTGTTAAAAAGATGGTACATCCTGAGACCATCTCTCGTCCTAAGATAGTCCTTTAAAAGAACTGATGGATCCCAGGCAGAAGGTTCAGTGGTGGCATTGTGGGATAGCATCAGCTGGTTCCAGGAGCCAGATGCCATGCTCATCCTTGCAGAAGAAAAATCTCTTCTGCAACAGACTGTCCAAAAAGCAAGGAAAATTCTGCAAGAATGAGCTTTTGAGAATACCACCTTCCCTGCCTTTCCTAGTGGGAGAAAGCAGTTATGACTGAAATGCTTGTATAATTATATCCCTGCAGTAATAATTTCAAATTATGTATACATTTAAGTTAATTAATTATTAGATCAAGGGCCAAAATAGAAACCTTTTTACTAATTGCTACCAGTCTAAGCAAGCTACCGTGTCTATAAAGGAGAATTTTAAGCGGTGAAATACAGCATGTTTTGGAATTTTCATCTAGTATCTACCTGGTGTTAACACAGAAACAAGATATTCCTGAGTGCTCAAGTAGTATAAAATTGCAAATATACTATATGTAATAGCAAAACATTTTCTTGTAAACTGCACATAGCATTAGTTAATAATGTAACCATTTTCAAGAAACATGTTCAATACATATTCATTTTATTTTCTACTTGGTTGAGTGTACAATTACGTGTTTTGAAACTAGGAAAGCAGCAGAGGGTGCTACAGTTACAGAGCTACCCAGGCACATGTTCCAAAGTTGTTGCTCCTGTAGGCAAGTAGATCCTGCAAAGACTTAAACTTCCAGTTTGGGGTAGCTTTAAATTCTGTTGCCTCTGTTTATACAGGAAAACAGGTAATCTATGTGAAATCCAGAAAAAGTAGAATTACATATTCACTTGTTTTCTTGAATTTTTTTAAAAAATTGTTTTATTGTTGGAAAATGTTGCATAGTTTCCTGAAAACATAGTGTCTGGATGTAGCTACTGTTACAAAACACCTACTCACCATCTTTAGAACTGTTTTTGTTTGTGCTAATTTTATGTTTAGAAATTCCAGTCTCTGCAACAAGTTTTATATTGGAAAAATTTGGATTTTTTTTTTAATGGGTCCCCTGCCCCCCAAATAAATGAGCTAGCTAAATTGGAGAATATTTTTGCCCCTTCATTTAATATTTTTCATGAAATAACAACAGACAAGGATTTTTTTTCTTAAATTTCAAGTCCACATCAGTTTTTTTTAGAAACATGTATTGAGGGGAAAAAAAAATAGAAATAAATGAATTTTCTCCTTTTAGTTTTCACTTCTTGTTTTCAGGTTGTATTAATTTTAAAATTATGCTTATTTAAAACTGGTAATTGTGTAACTACTACTTCTTTTGATTTACTTTAAAAATTTTTTTAAACTCTACTTTAAAACAAAGACCCTTTCCTTCTTTCTTCCTTCCTCTCAAATAACTAGAACAAAAGGGGTGTCTTCTTTCCTGGTAGTAGTATATGAGGATGTGTTCAGAGAGCTACTTGTTTCTTCAGAGCCCTCACTGGTGTGACTCAAAGGTTTCTGAGCTCCTCTACAGAGAGATCATGGCAGCTACTGATTTATCGTGCCTGGAAAGACAGGTACCATCAAGCTACTTCAGGAAAAACATAGGATGGCATCCTTTATGGCAGCAGAGGTGCTCCTGTATTTCATGTAACATTACCTAGAATCAACAAGGGAGCAGACTGCATTTTTCATGTGCTGCTGTGGAAGTTTCCCCCCTTTTTTTAGAGGAAACGTCTTGTTTTCTGTAGTGAAAAGCATACCGACTTGAATATGCTTCCTGCCTCTCCGTGCCTCAGTAGGTATTCTCATCTGAAGAAACCGCTGCTCGTTCTCTTCTGAGCCTTCACTCATTCCACTGGTGTGGCAGTTTGAAATTGTTTACCATGTCAGAACCTCACACCCTCTTGAAAAAGTCTTCAATGAAAAATAAATTGACTGGAAGAGTGTTTGGATAGCAACAATACATGTCATTTTGAATGAAATATTGTATTTATGATACCTACAATTTACTATTCACTATGCAGCTTCCTTTTAAATAAAACATTTCATGGTCAGGGTTAAGAAAAACCAGCTGTTTCCTCCCTCCCCTCCCCCATCCAATTCACTTCACTGATTTAGTTTACAGCATCATCCCAAGCAGTCACATTGACATAACTGGCATAAAACTTATGGAATGGAGCAGAAAATAAGCATATGGCGAGAAGCAGGTACCTTTTAAGTTACTCTTGCTACCAGAATTGTTTTTATGAAACTGTTCTCTGATGAAATGTCAGTGATTTGTCTGTTTTAAGTACTGTCCTGCAATCTTCTGCTTTTCCCTGCTCACTAAAATCTCCATTTATCAGGAGCCTATATGTGAAAAGAATAATCATAACTGTGATCAGGGATCCATTTCCTCTAAAGTTTTTTTTTTTCTGCTACATATTCCAGCATAACCTGACTCTGTGCCTGTACTTTCAAACATGGTACCAGCTCAGAGAAGTGGGAGGGGAAGAAGCCCAGCTGAGCTCTCTGAGTACCCTCTTTCTTCCTTGGTCAGTTTGAGGTTTTTGTATAATTGGTTCTCCTTTTCAGGATATTCCAGTAAGAACCTTTTGGTAAAAATATATGAATCTATTAGATCAACTGCAGTTACTTTTCTGTATTGCTGAGCTGTGTTTTGTACCTTGGCATTCTGATTAGCTGGGGTTTTGCATCAGATCTGCTGTCTTAATCTTTATAAAAATTGTTGGCATAAGTATGTTTCTAAGTGTACTACTCATGCCAGTCTGACTTTACGCACTGGTGTTGACCTTCTATAATCTGAAGCATTTTTGAAAGTGTTCCGTGTGTTCTAAATGGATTATCACGAGAAGTTGGATCTTTTGATTTAAATTAATTAAAAGAATTTGAAGATAGGGTGTAACACCTTAAATTAGATTGGTAGAAGGAGAAGAGTATGAATTATTTTAATTAATTTCATGGGTTTTACTTTTACATTAGATATCTTAATCACCTTTTTAATTGAGATAGGGTAGGATAACAGTGGTAAGCATCCCTTTAAGATGTACTATGTTATTAATTAAGCTTAGTCTTTTAATGCATTGTAGAGTTTTCTCTTAAAATATTTCAAATTAATTTCGTTTAGCTTGATGTGCAGTAGGTTGTTGCAGTTTGGGTGGAACTTGCATGTTTCTTTGTAATCGTTCTTTTTGTTTTCACCATTCTTTTTACTTGCCATGTTCTAGCCATGCTTTCAGTGCTGCTCTTCACAAAAGTACAGGCATGAGGTGCAAAACATGCTCAAGAAGAGTCATGCTTGGAGTACATCCCTGAGTAGCTACCTTCTGTTCAATGCCGCACAAAGCTGCTGATGGGATCTGACTTACATGTCAAATGGGGCATTTCTTTGTATTGTAATATAGTCTCATCAGTGGTTGTAGTGTGGAGGTAGCAAGGACAGACCCTGTTCTTCGTTTTCTCCATACAAATGTTACAGAAATGTTATGCATAACTTGCACCTTATTTTGGTTTTGTTTCAAGTCTTTTTAGACAACTTTTAAAAAGTTGCACTGTATTTCATTTAAAAATGAAATGTTCAAATGGGTGAACTCATGTCTTCTTTTGAAAATGTTGGGGTGAAAAGTTTCAACTTAATTCAGAATCAATTCACAGAATTGCATTCAAACAAAACTATTTTGAGTAAAATATTTCTGGAAATGAGAATTTGAAACCTTTGGTGAATAATATATCCATTTGAAATTTTTTATCTGATGATAGTTCTGACCGAAAAGTATGATGAAAACTAATCTACATAGCAGTGACCAGATGAAAATCCAATGTAGGACTATTATTCATGTACTTAGCTTGACAAATTAAATACTCTTATTGAGTCTAGTACAGTTAAATAAAATTCTATGTTTTTTAATAATTCTTCAAAATATTTTCAATAATGTGGAAAGAAGTGGACAAGACATTATTCCAGAAATCTAAAGAACTGATTTTTGGTAAACCTGGTGGATTAAAAAAGCCCCCTCTACAAGTGATTTGGTAAATGGAAAATGTATCAGGAATATGGGTACAACTGCATGTTTGTACTAATTACTGGAGTCCCAGCCTTGTGGTTTTTAATTAAGACTGCAGCCCACCTGCAAAAGACTTGAGTGACTAGCCCATAAAACAAAGATTCAGAACATACTGGTTCTAGTGATGGTGTTTCACATCTACTTTCCTTACTGGCAGAAAATATCTCCTGATATCTAATGGTAGTCTTTTTTACTAAAGCTTAAACTTATTATTGTTTTGCTCATTGGCAAAAATGAAATTTTCTTTTGTAATAGCTCTTTAGGTATTTTAAGTTGTCACATGGCCTTGCCTATGTCTTCTTTTCCTTATGTTGAGCATCATTTTTTCTTAAGCTACAGTTTTTGCTAGGTTCTGACTTTTCATTAGACTCTGTACATTTGGTTTGTATCTTTCTTGAAGAGTGGTTGTCAAAACTGGGCACAATAGTCCAGCTGAGACGTTCATAATGCTAAGTAAACCAGGTGATTTTGTATTTTACAACCTGTAATCCCAATATTGTATTTTCCTCTCTTACAACAGCATGACTTTGACTCATGTTGAGCTTTTGACCTGCCATAAAATCCTGGTCCTCTTCAAAAGGGATCAGTTATGCCTGATAGTGTATTTATGTAGCAGATTATTCTTACTCAGGTGCAATACCTGGTACTTGTCCCTGTTAAACTTCTTCCTCTGTTTCCAGACTTCTCCCAATTAATTGCTTTTGTCCTTTGAAGCCTGTCTTTCAACATACTGGACTTCCTAAGTTGATATATTGCTAATTTAATAAGCATATTCCTTCCATCATCTAGGTGATCAATGAAAACACAAACAGAGCACAATCTGGTATCACACTATACTCCCAAAAGCACTTTTTTGCTATTAACTAATCTGTGCAATATGACATCTGTGAAATAAATAGTCTCATAAGCCTCTAGATTTGTTACAGAGCTGTTCATGGGGTGGAAATGGGAGACAGAACCAAGACAGCTTACAGTGGTGGTAGGCTGAGGGCCGCTAGCAGACCTGACTTCTAACCTCTCCCACATGTAGGTTTATTGTAGGCTCTTCATTAAATTGTGCAGTACTACATTTTCAAGAGTGCCTGCTCATTTTAAATGCCACCCATTTGGGTTATCTAAAGTGAAGGACTTAGAGCTGTGTCAGAAAAGAGACTTGGGCATTGCTGAACTGAACTTTAGATGCCGTGACAATAAAATTTACTCCTCCTTCAGGTAAGGAGGCATTTCTACACACGTAGTGGCATGGGCTGGACTTCACCACAGGTGGCACTCCAAGATTTGTGTGTCATTAACTCTCCCTCTCTTTGGAGTTTCAGTTCCTAACATTCCTGATTCATTCAAAGTCTTTAATCCTTTCCTTTATTTAGATGCTTCAACCGTGTCCATCAAAAAGTATGGAAGGAATCTTTTTTTTTTCTTTTAACCTCCCATGTGGCAGCTGCAGATTTTATGTCGAATTTATTTATTTATTTAGACAGGAGTCTAATGGTTATAACACTCACCAGGTGGTTTCATGGAAGTATGGGAGGCCAGCGCACCTGAATTACGAAAGGGAATGAGCTCCGAGCTTTTATGTGCTCACTTACTGGAGCTCCTTTTGGACAGTAAGACGAGAAACAGTATTACTAAATGTTTTGGGTAATCCCTTATGACAGTATGTTTAGGAAAAAAACCCACTGCAATCTGCCAGTAGATATGAATTTAGAATGTGAAAACAGCAGCTTTATGCATGCCTCTCTTAAGCACATACCCAGTTCCATGAAATTTACCTATTCACACAGCTAAAACACTGTACACTCTTAAGCCATTTTACGAATCAACACCCTAGTATAAATTCTGTCAGGGTAGAAATACTGGAATGTCTTCGTAATAAAACATAATATGGCCAGGCAGCTTGTATACAGGGTCCTTTTCTTTGCTGCATATTGGTTCTCATTTTGAAATTGTGGCAATTTGAGGCAATTTGTAGATTTATTTATTATTTAATTGGACATTCCCAAAGTAGAAAATAGTATTTCCTTTTGTTTGTGTGGTTAAAGACTCTCTAAAAGTGAGCTTAGCCAGATAAACAGAGGTTTTTTTATTACTACTAAGAATTAGTTTGATAATTTTGTCCGCAGCCATAATCTGCTTTTAAAATCATGCATTATATTTTCTGTTGAAAACTAACCAATATAAATTCCCTATGAGGAAGGGGTGTTCAGTTGCGCATCTCCTGTGGAAGAGGCTTAGTTTACTGACAGGTGAATCTGAGTAAATTCTAACATTATTTCCTAGGTTAAAGTGACAGAGGAAGATGTTTTAATTATAGATTGTCTCAGAAAATACTTTTATGTGGGTATTTTTTGTTTGGTTGGTTTTGATTGGATTAGTGTAGTTATTTAGTAAGCAGCAAGCGTACTACTGGTATTCATGAACTGTAATGTTTCTCTCTTTGCCATCTGAGATTAGTAGGCATTGCTTTCAAATGTAGATCTGTTAGAAAGTGTCGAAACCGAAAATCAACTATTTATATAAAATAACTCTTATCAGGGGGAGGATTAATAACAAGGACTGGTTTTGTTGCATCTGTTTTTAATTTAATAATAATCTTTGAAAGAGGTTGAAAATCCGTGGGTCTAAGGTATGAGCTGAAGCTTGTGTTCAATTTTTTTTTTTTTTTGGTGGTAAGACATTTGCCACTTTCTTGATCTGTATTTAGATTTGTAAAACACAGTTTATATTGTTTTTTATAAAGCAACTTTGACATATAGCCATCAAGTTAAAGGACTTACGAATGTTTAGGAACAAATGCACACAGCAATTTCATTATCCTTTCTTGTATGTAGGCACACTTTTAAAGAATTTTGAGATTTTTCTCGTGAAGAAGCAGACTTTTTACTTAGTATAAAAGTTGGGCATTAAAATGAGAACAGCTTTGTAAGCCTTGACTTAAAAGTAATTACATTTAAATGGTAGTAGTAGCAAAAGGCAACATTCTCCTGTGATTTTAAGCTGCCTTTAAAGTTGTATAGCTACTCAAAAAGGCAGTAGGACCAACAAAATGCTTAAAGATACACAGGAATAAAATGGTCATACAGGTTTGGCATTTAAAAGCGAAGATCTCTGCACTAGTTTCTAAATGGACAGTAAAATATACTGTCTTTGAATTTATCATAATTTTAGGGAAAAAAAACATGTATACACTAAGAAACTAGAATAATATGAATCAAGGGAGAGATGGACAGCTTTTGGAAGCTCTTCAAATAATACCTGCTGTTTGCTCAGATAAACTTCTTGTTGAATTCTTTTCCTAATTTTCAAAGCACCTGTTAAAAAGAAGTATTTACCCTTCCCATTCCCATTGAATTTTGCAGTTCCAGAGTTAGAAACACGCTGTCATACCTAGCATTGGGAAAAAACCTTAAATTATAGTAGTGGTATTAAATACATATTCAAGATCAACTACTTAGCAGAGACTTCATTCATTGCAATCTTTTTCTGATAAATGCTTTACAATGTAAATGTTTGCATAATGTAGCAGCCAGTTGCATGTCTCCTGTGTTAACCTCACAGTTTCCTTTGGCAGGCAAAAGTAATTATGATAACAATCAACATATATAATACAGAATTCCAAATATTTAGTTTTGTTGACAGTACATACAGCACAAAAATATAGATTATTTCAGACAAATAAAAATTGATAGAGATAATCTGAGTGCTTTAAATCTGTTGTGATTCTCATTATTTCAAATATGTATTTCCTCATAATTACTATAGCATTTTCTTTTGAGGTTTCCGTTTATGTGCTCTTCAGAAAATGGTGTGGCAAATATTTGGTATTAAAGTACATAGCCACACATTTTACTGTTTGTTAGGGTAAGTGACAGCCTAACAGAAGGTGAAAATGTTATGCCAGATAATTCTGCAAGGCTGATCTAGAATCAGACTGAACTGCTGATGAGTGAGAACAATTAATGAAAATTCTGTGTTTTCATATATGAATTGTTTCTTTGCTTTTTTTTTTTTTTATTAGAATAAACAGAATTGTCTAGGTTTGGCATTTAAAGAGCTCTGTACAACTGCTGTAATAGTTGTGTGTGAACTGTCAAAAAGAAATAGTCAGAATCCTGGAAATTATGAGTCTAATCATATCCTTTAAGATCCTTCTACAAATCTGAGTATTTAAATATGGGGATTTGATTTGTAATTGCAAAATGTCTCTTATTCCAAAATGAGAAATATGCGTGTACTGCTCAGAAGAGATTATCCTGTGTTTTTTTTAAGTAAATCAGTCTAATTGGCATGGGCTTTTTTATGTATGTGTATATATAGGTATATATAT